>NC_135382.1:1752500-1755278 GCF_049243985.1 Paroedura picta
GGGTGGGGAAGGGCCCTCCATGGGGTGTGGCCATGAGCTCACGCTGCCCTTCGGCCCAACAGGACTCAAGGCCATTCCGCATGACTCTAATGTAGCAGAAGTCTTACCTTTGGTAAATGCTACTAATTCAAGGTTACGCATGACGTCGCACCCAATCTGCAACACTCCTGCAACACTCCTGCAAAAAATGCTTCGTTATAGTGCTTTTCGGGAAATCAGGAAAAGTGGATTCCCCCTGAGAAAACCGCTACACTTCTGCGCACAAGCTGCAACACATCAGCGAAAGACATGTGCGTTCCCAATTGAGCGGTAGAAAAAAATCCCCTCCCCCGCTCTCGCCGCCGAAAAATCGCCATTTTTTTTCCTTAGACGGGGAAAGCAACGAACAAGCGAGGCTTCTCAGAGGCTTCTCCAGCTAAAGTCCCTCCACAGAAGTGCTTAAAAGTTAAACAAAGCTCCCTACTGCAAGTGTCTTTGAAGTTCCCAAGCACAATACAGCCCTTGTTCGACACTGCCCATAATTTCGGCCACAAATCTCGCCCATGGGGGGGGGGGTTTAACTTGAGGAGACTGTAAACGATTAAGCGCCAGCTCCTATGCCTGCGGAAAAGGTCCTTTTGATACACTGAAGGAACAAATATGCATTGCTACGGGTGTTTTTGGGTTTTTAAAAAAGAGTTCTTAAAGGGAAACACGAACACAACAGTTAATTGGCTGTTAAGGGGCGGGAGGAAGCATGGAAAAATATCGCCTCCCCTATTGTGATTTCCGCGAGACCGGAAACTTGTGAGTTATGAGAACTGCGCTAGTGGGAGAGCCTTTTTCGCTAAGAATGGCTGTGTGCGTTACCGTGATCTGCCGCTTTTGCCTGCAGTGCTTTTCAATAGCGCTCAGATTTAGCCACATTGCCCTTTGTGCGGAATGGCCCTCAGCCTTGGAGGCCCAGGAGCCGGCCACAGAGCGACTGGCTGGACTTTGCCGTTGCAAGTGAGGTCACACATGTCACTGTCCCTTGTGCTTCCTGCCACCACGGAAAACAGGCCCTCCCAGCGCCTGCGTCCGGACCCTTTTCCCTTGCAGTGAGCAGCCGGCCAACACAGCCTCCCTCGCAGGGCACCCCCTCCCTCGCAGGGCACCCGGCGCAGACCAATGGGAGAGCCAGGATGGGTTTGGGGAGGGAGACAGAGCCACTCTGGGTACAGAGTCCTTGCTCACTCCCAGGGGAACCTTGGTCCACTCAGTGCAGCTCCATCCCTCCATCCCCACAAAAGAAGTACATGCAGGCTGCTGAGGTAGACCTTTTGAAGCTAGGAAGCCTGATTTAGGATCTTTAGCCTGGTGGGGGAGTGTGGAATTCGCCTCATTGGGACATAATTAAGTCACATTTAATTCCAAGCACTGCCAGGCACAGGAAGGCAATTCTATTGATTCCACACTTATTTAACAATTGTTGACTTCGCAACGACCCCTTAACAGGGGAAGAGTGCCAGGTTCCTTCTGCAGACTCCAGATTCACCCCAACGTTGTTTGACTTTTCAAATAAGCATTCAGAATCAGAAGGACACAGAAGGACTGAAAGAGACCACAAAGGACTATCCAGCCCAGCCCCTCACCTTCTCAGGGACTGGGAAATAGCACACATCTATTTTTACTTTTAAAATATAGACCCGTCTGCTTGCTCCATCTCAATATTAGATTTGGAGCTATTTTAGCATCCCAGTTTTTTTCAGGGTGACTAAGCTGATTTGTAAAGCTGCACACAAGTTTAGTAAATTACAAAAGGAAGTAGAGGCTTATTGGTAACACACATAAAGGTTCAAGACCCATGGTCAACTAAGGCAGTCTTTGAAGATTATAAAGAAGCATCCAGCGGACATCAGCAAGACGTTTCTAGAGGGCAGTCACAGTCATGTTTTGGGCATTCATAATGTTTGGGTGGGTATGCTCTTGACTGTGATGTTGGGGGCAGCAAGTCCTTCCCCCTGCTCAAAATTCTCAAGCCAGCTGTCTAGAACTTGGTCAAGCTTCAACCATTGAAGTGGTTGGTAGCAAAAGAAAAAAAAGGCGGTGAAGACCTCAAAAGTATCTGTGTTGGATTGGCTGTGGGGTTTGGGAAAGTCTGCTGTTCTCCGTACTTGTGCCACACCTACAGGTCACTGGCTCCTTGTTTTGAGACTGATTATCTGTTTGGGTGAAAGAAAAACTGTGACTCTGCTGTTCTTAAAGGAATGCAATCCTTCCATTCTTGTCTTCTGATTGCACGAGAGCACTTCCTCCCCAATTGCTTGAGTTGGGCCACAAATGGGTGGGGGGCTCGTCCTCCCTAGCAGCCACCCCTGCCCTTCCGATTACTCTCTTTTGGATCTTGAAAACCAAGATGTGACCAGGAAACAATATCTTCCATTTTTCTTCACTGCCTGTGCAAATGGCTCCTGATGGTCACTAAAATGACTGAGAATCTCTGGCAGGATGAGACACAGAAGGAGACTGGGAGCCAAAGGCCTCCGTATGCAAAGGCTGTGGATGCCTCTTGCTGGGGGTCCCGGGGGGGGGCAGCTGTACAATGTTCATGGGCTCCTCAAAAACATCCAGATCACGGGAGGTGAGGCTACTGCTTTACTCTGCTCTGGTTCAGCCTCACTTGGAGTCCCGTGTTCAGTTTTGGGCACCCCAGTTGAAGAGGGATGTTGACACACTGGAGCATGTCCAGAGGAGGGCAACAAAGATGGTGAGGGGTTTGGAGACCAAGACATATGAAGAAAGGTTGGGGGGAGCTTG
>NC_135382.1:2655301-2877801 GCF_049243985.1 Paroedura picta
CGCACCAAAATCTCCTAAAAAATCTCAAAGTTTTGGAAGTGAGTTTTCACGTCTCATCAAGATTAATACTATGTCAGCAGTGTACCTTCTTATCTTGAATTCTTCTCCATCAGGCATCAGCACTCCAGGAAGATCCAATGTTGCCCTTATTTTTCAGCAATACTCTCCATCA
This sequence comes from Paroedura picta, assembly GCF_049243985.1. NCBI lineage: Eukaryota > Metazoa > Chordata > Lepidosauria > Squamata > Gekkonidae > Paroedura > Paroedura picta. The sequence goes on from NC_135382.1 coordinate 2,655,474, forward strand.
CCAGAGACTATTTCCTTTCCTAGATCTTAGAATCATAGAGACCTCCAGGTTCATCTACTCCACCCTCCTACACAATACAGGAACTCACAATTACCTACCTAAATACGGAGACCCCAATTTCATGCCCAACTGAGCCCCCCACCAAAAATCTCCAGAATCCAGCCTGGCCTGGAAGAAATTTAACTACCACCCTACAGTGGCATTTAACAAGTCTCTGGGTATGAAAGGAAGGTATCAGCCTTAATACAGACAGACAGACAGTAAGTTTATTCTATCAATTGACCCATATAAATAATACATCTATAAAAACTGCAATCAATTATAAAAGTTAATCGATATGTGTTGTGAAAAAGTACAAGAGTATTGCTACATAAAATATTAAGATAATAATACAATGTTAAAAACAATGCATTGTTGGAAATAAATAATATGTTATTGTAGGTAGGGGGGGAAAGAGTTATAACATGTAAAGAAGAAGGGGGAAGAAACCTCAAAGGAGTTAACTGCAAGGACAAGGAATCAATACGTCTTCTAGAATAGTCCATTAACCCAAGTGATAAGATGGCCTATCCATTACCTATCCATTACTATTGTTCAGATATTGTTTTCGATCTAATTCTAGTACAGACGTAAAGGAATTTTGCTACCATGTTAGAAATAAGGGGGACTTTATCCCTTAGCAAAAATGTAACGAGAGTGTCACTATTATGGGATGATAAAGATGAGTGTCTAGTGTAGTGGGATAGTAAAGGTAGGATTAGATGTTTTCAGATGCTTTCATAAAAAGAACAATATAGTAAGATATGTGAAATTGTCTCGGGTCAGGTATTATCACAGGGGCATAAACTTAGCTCCAGCGGACGATTGAGAAACTTGTCCTCGAGGGAGGCTGCGGGGAATGAGAAGGCCCAACGGTATTTTACTATTGAGATGTTTGTGAGATATGGAGCTGGAAATATCCTGACCATCCTTTCAGAGTGCTATAGATTCTAGGAAGAACTGAGAATTTCTCCTGAGAATCTATATCAAAAAGGGGTTGCCATACGACAGCTTTGGCTGTTTTAAGGCCAAGTTCTATTAGATGGTTTGGATCGAGGCCCAAAGTTTGGATTTTTTCAATGAATTTACTATTCCATGGGAATTGTAAGGAGACTGCTAAAAATTTCGGGATTAGTCACTTAGGATGGAGGTAAATTTTTAACCAGTAATTGTTGGTGGTCAGCCAGGAACAGGTTTCTACCTTCAGAAGGCCAGAACAACATTTGGTGTGCAGTTAAGTGTTTTAAAAAGATCTCTCAAAATATTTGATTGCACTCTTTCAAGCAGCACATAGCTCCTGTAAGGACCCAATTGGGTACCATATAGGATTTGCGCTAATATCTTCGCAGAATATATCTTCAGAGCTGCTGGAATACAGTTACCACCTTTGGCATGAAAGAATCTAAGAATGGCTAGAGCACTTTTTTTTTTTTGCGGAATCTGTTACCGAATGTATATGGGCGTAATGGCCACCGTTATATTGGAAGCTGACTCCTAAGTACCTAAAACACTGATCAATTATGTGCCCGTCAATATGCCAGCGATGTTTCTGGAACCTATTGTTGACCCATTCTGCACGGGGGAAATAACGCACATTCGGGGTGGAATGGCGGCGACTAAAATCACCGATAACGCACGGAGCCGACTGCAACCGGCCGCAGCTTCGGTGCATGCCGCCGAAAAAGCCGCGTCAGTGAAACGCGGAAGAAAGCGCAGCTTCCGGGTGACTGGGGCGCAACCAGAAGCGGCGCCCGGATCGCCGCGTGCATAATCGGTTACTCTGGTTTTTGCTGCCACCGCGCCCCGCCCCGTGCATAATCGGTGTTCGTGGCGTCTTCCCCCTCCGCATTTTCCATGTGACCCAAAATCGCCGTTTCAGCGGCCGTGCATAATGGGCCGTTACAGTGCATTATTTTAGTTTTCTCATAGTTAATAATTAGATGTTCTTCTTTGCATTGTTGGCTTAAAATAAGCAGAGCGCGTTTCAGGCCAATTTTGGTTTGTGAAAGGATCACAGCGTCATCCGCATTGGTATTTTCTTATTGTCCAGCTTAGGGGCATGGATATCAGAGTTCTGAAAGCATTTGAGTAAGGAATCAACATAGAAGTTAAATAAAAAGGGGGCTGGGATACAACCCTGTCTCATGCCTTTCTGAGTGTTCACTGGTTTTGTTAGGTTACCCTCATTACTAAATCTCACTTGCAATCTGGTGTCCAGCCTTAATACAAAGTGCTGGATAGTCAATATCATTGTCTTTCCTCATAACAAACTATCGATGCGAAGGCTGGACCCTGAAGAAAGAAGACAGGAAGAAAAAAGATGCTTTCAAATTCTTGTGTTGGAGATGAGTGCTGCAAATACCATGGACAGCCAAAGTTACCAACAAAGTTAGAGAGGAGCAAACCAACTATGTCATTAAAAGGGAAGCTGTTACAGCTAAATCTCACTTACACATCATATGATCAAACTCGTTAGAAAAATCAGTAATGCTCGGCATGGTCAGCGGCTAAAGGAAACGTGGTTGCCAAAGGATCTGCTGGCTCGACATGATCAAAGCTAATACAGGGATGACCATGAACCAACTAAAAGAAGCAGTCATTGAAAGAAACGTATGGCGAAAACCTTCCTAGAGAATCATGGAGGGTTGCATATGACAAAACGGATAACATCATCATCACTGCCAAGGCAAGTCTCATTCATTCTACAGTGATCCATTTGATTTTTCCTAACTAAATGAGCTTTACATTTTTTCACTATTAAAATTTATTTTATTCATTTTAGTCCAGCTTTCCAGCCACTAAAGGTCATCCTGCATCCTGATTCTTTCTTCTGGTGCATTTGCTACCCCTTCCAGTTTAGTATCATCTGCCAATTTAATAAGTACCCCCTTTATGCATTCATCAAAATCATTTATGAATATGTTGAACAACACAGGGCCCAGAACAGATCCCTGAGATACTCCCCTCATCTCTCCTCTCCAAGAAGATGACAAAACCAGTTTTTCATCCATATAACAGTAATAGGCTCCATACCACAGTTTACCAACTGCCAATAAGAATATCATGTTGAACCTTATCAAAAACTATACTGAAATCAAGGTAAATAATATCCACAGTATTTCCATGATATAGCAAGGTAGTAACTCCCCCCCCCCATAAGTCTGATATGACTTGTTCTTGAGAAAGCTATGCTGACTCTTAGTAATTACAGCCATCCTCTCTAGCTGCTCAAAGACCGACTGTTTGATGATTTGTTCTAAACATTTGGCAGCTATAGATATCAAGCTAACGGGTTGGTTCATTTTTCCTGGTTCATGAACCTGGAAGTTCATTTTTCCCTTTCTTTATGAAGGGGACAACATTTGCCCTCTTCCAATCTTCACCTGAACTTCACCTGTTCTCCAAGAATATGGATTGAAGCCCAGAAATTACATCTGCCAGTTCTTTTAGTATACTTGGATGCAATTCATCTGGACCAGAAGACATGGTTGATGTCTTCATGTGATGAGAGATGGGTGTTTTGGCCTGGGATCACTGTAAGGGTAGTCCTTAAACAGCTATTTCTTCAAATGAAACCATGTCTTCCTGTCTTTAGAGGGTAAGGACCCTTCTCAGAGAGTAACCAATGGTTGTTCTACCCCTTCATATCAACCAAGAATCCAAAGCAGATTTGGTTACAGGCCTGCATCTCAGTGTACACAGCAAAAGTGAGGGTTGGCAGCCGAACAGTTTTCCACTGGCATAACGGGTATTTTCCATTAGGTTGCCATTAATAATTTTTCTAATGAGTTTGATTGCATGATGTGTCCAAAGTAAGTGAGCTTTAGGTGTAATATCTTGCCTTCTAATTACATTGTTGGTAACTTTGGCCATCCATGGTATTCACAGCATTCGTCTCCAACGCCATAATTCAAAGGCATCTATTTTCCTCCTGTCTTCTTTCTTCAGGCTCCAGCTTTCACATCCAAAGCTTGTTATGGGGAAGACAATGGTGTTGCCTAGTTGGCACTTTGCATTAAGGCTGATATCTTTATTTTCCCATATTTGATTCATGCTTAACATTGCATTCTGGCCCAGTGTTATTTGCTGTTGGATTTCACAGCTGCATCCACCACTTTCAGTGATCATAGAGCCAAGAAAGATGAAATCATCAATACATTCAAAGTTCTCATTGTCAATTGTGATTTTGGTGCTACTGCCAGTAGTTGTCATGATCTTGGTCTTTTTGATATTTAGGTATAGTCCCATCTTTTCACTTTCTTCTTTTAGTCTCTTTATCAGGGTCTTCAGATCACAGAGTGTTGTATCATCTGCATAGCGGAGATTATTGATGTTACGATCTCCAATTTTGACTCCGATCATAGATTCTTTGAAACCAATTTGCTAAAAAAAGGAACTGGTGAAGTGTAGAAAATTATGAGGAAATAGAAGAAAGTTGAGTGGGTAGTTGAAATGTGAGACTCTTCTGGTCGTACTGTTTCGTGATAAGGACCTTCAGTCCCTGCAGGCTGCTGGAGGGAGAGTTGGGGGGATTGTGTGCCCCCGGCCTATCTACAGAGCCCGAAGACTTGGTTCCTCTTTGACTGGTGCCAGAGACACCAGAGATGCATCTGATCACTCTGCCATGTTGCCCCACCTTTTGGATCTGGACAAAATTGAGCAGGTGCATAGGAGAGCAATGAGGATAATTCAGGGTTTGGGGACCAAGCCCTTTGAGAAAAGGCAGAGGGACCTGGGAAGGTTCAGCCTGAAGAAGAAAAAGTTGGGAGGGGACACGATCGCTTCCTTAAAGTATTTGGATGGCTTTCACTTAGAGGAGGGCAAGGAGTGGTTCTTGTTGGCAGCAGAAGATAGGACTCTTAGTAATGGGTTTAAACTATGCGTAGAATGGTACCAGCTAAATATCAGGATTTTTTTTCACACAGTACTTCAGCAATGGAATTGCTCCCCCTTACTGGTGGTTTTAAGCAGTGGCTGGACAGATCCTTATCCTGGATGCTTTAGGCTGATATTGCATTGAGCAGGACGCTGGACTAGATGGCCTGTCTGGTCCCTTCCAACTCTCTGATTCTATGATTATGTAACACATAAAATCTCATTACATGCCCTGCCAGCAAGGAAAATGAGGGCAGCAAGTACTAATATTGTTAGTACTAAAGCAGTTACCAATTTTTTAAAATATTTGAAATGCTGCTCTTATTGCTTTATGATTTTTTGGTTTGATATAGAAAATTATTCTATTGTCATGGTTCATTTTACTTTACCACACACTTCCTGGGAATTTGTTATTGTTTACATTGTTGTTGATATTCTCTAAAGGCCTTATCTGCTTCTAATCTTGTTTCAGCCTACAGGCCTTAGCTCCTTCCTCTGATGTTATCAGCAGTGCAGGATTTCAAAACATTAAATAATGCACATTTTCTGCATCACACCATAGGGTATGTTGTATGCTCATTTTTGCTGCAAACACACACATACTCTCACAAATACTTACACACAAACCCCCTGCTCTACACCTAGCTGGGATTCTACGTGGAATACAGGCATGGGAGAGGGGCAATGTTCCCCAACTTCTTCCTCCTGTGGGGTCCCCCATCCCCCTTGGAAAGGCATTTTCAGAAGAAGTTTGAGCTGTTACGGGAGGGCTGGATGTGCAAAAACTGTCCTCTCCTTACATCTGTAGAAATTTTAGATAGGAACAATTCCATGGCTTTTTACAAGAATTAAAGTTGTATAACGGTTGTCAATCCATCCATTAATTTGGAAGTTTTGTGTTATATACGTTTTTGTCATGCTATGCCTGATTTATCACAGGACCATAATTTTTCCTTTCCACTTTACAGCCCTTTTTTCCCCTACTCTGGAATCTATTTCCTCCTAGCTTGTTTTATGCATAGGTTTCAGCTTAGTTCCATTTCTTTAAAAAATAAGCTCTGTAGTATTTTTCTTTTTGAAACGATGATAACTAAATTCTTTGTAAATTAGCATTTAAAAAAAAGAATAGTTGGAGCATGAGTTGCTTCACTTGTTTGTCTTCTTCCCTATAGTTTCACCATGGATGTTGATGAAATGCAAATATATTTATAAGACAACATCTTGAAATGGATGACAGCCATCTAGGGGACACAAAATTTAGCATGTTTACATAGACAATTAGAATAAAAGTCTATGACTAAGTAAAATGTCTTCAAAATCATTAGCTGACAAAGTCTTTATAAATGTACCATTTGCGCAAAAAAGACTAATTAGCCCTTTAATGAACATCTGGTTTTACAATAGCTATGCTGTGCATTAGTAAGTTCAGCAAAATATACCGGAAGGCCAACCACAAATATCAAAGAAAAGCAGAAATACTAGGAGAGAAGGAAGTAGTAACATCAGATGCTCACTTGTATTTTATGACTCCTGGCAACACAACCCAGCCCACTGTCTCATATAAATAATCAAGTATTGCAACACTAATGCAATATGCAGGTGATGGCTGTGAAACTGTAGAATTATCTGCTTTCTGACTGTGAAGTAGTCACTGCTATCTTTTTCAGTCATACTCTACATAGAACCAATAGTCATTATGTCATTGTTGTCAGCCATTTAGCCATGTCCAACTCTTGGCGATTCAATGGCCTCCGTCAGCCATGCAATCTTCTGGCTGGTGTACATACTGATGCTCTTTGTCAACCTGGATTCCTTCTTCCACTGACCAGTTCTAGCATAATTGCTTTCTCCATTAACTTGGATCACATGATATGGCCCAAGTAAGTGAGCTGGAGTTTCGTGATTTTGCCTTCCAGTGATAGATCAGACTTCATGCACTGTAGTATTTCCTCGTTTGTGACTTTTGCCATCCGTGAAACCCACAGAAGCCTTCTCCAACACTAGAGTTCAAGTGAATTGATTCTTCTCTAGTCTTATTTTTTCATCATCCAAATTTCACAGCCATAAGTGGCTACTGGAAATATGATAGATCAAACTAATCTACATTTGGTAGTCAGGCTTATGGCCTTGCCTTTCCATGTTCAGTGCATGCTCATAATTGCTGAGTCAGAGCAATTTGACATTTTATTTTCATACTGTAATCACCACTTATGTCAATCCAAGAAAAATAAATTACTGAACACATTTGATCTCTTTTCACCACCAATTCTTATTGTGACATGTCTGTTTTTTGAAGTGGTCATTATTTTTGTCTTTTTAGTGTTTAATAAAAGGCCCAATTTCTTACTCACTTCACTGACCTTTGTAACTAGCTGTTCTAGGCCTTTCTTAGTTTCTGACAGGAGGGGAAATACCTCACGTTTCCCAAAGCAGGACGGGATACCAGAGAGCAAATAGATGGTTGCTGACATCAGATGTGGAAAGCAACTATGGGTGTGGAAAGATCACAACACATACGACAGAGCCCAGGCTCGGACAGTAATAGGATTTGAAAATCCTGAGCCAGCCCATGGCTGGCCTGTGAGTTGGTGCTGTGTGATGCAAATGATAGGTGATTGGATAAGGTCCACCAGTGTATCTGATAGGTGAACTGTGGGTAGGAGGTGCAAGAAATTACTTAAGCCAGGAAAAAATATACTTAATGGCATGAGGAAGATGAGGAAGATGAACCATACCTATCCTGGGCTGAATCTGCACAGAGCTTTTATTCCAATTCCAGATCATAGAATCATAGAATAATAGAGTTGGAAGGGACCTCATGGGTCATCTAGTCCACCCCCCTGCACTATGCAGGACACTCACATCCCAATCAATCATCGACTGTAACCTGCCACCCCTTTGTCTTCACAGAATCAGCCTCTCCGTCAGATGGCTATCTAGCCTCTGTTTAAAAATTTCCAAAGATGGAGAACCCTCCACCTCCTGAGGAAGCCTGTTCCACTGAGAAGCTGCTCTAACTCTCAGAAACATCTTCCTGATGTTTAGATGAAATTTCTTTTGAATTAATTTCATCCCATTTGTTCTGGTCTGTCCCTCTGGGGCAAAAGAGAACAATTCTGCTCCATATGGCACCCTTTTAAATACTTGAAGATGGTTATCAGATCCCCTCTCAGATCCCCTCTCAGAGAGCGGGGGCCACTCTCCAGGCTAAACAGACCAAGCTCCCTCAACCTTTATTCATATGTTGATTCAGTCCTTGCTGTCTCCAATAAATGTGATTTCCACTTTGATTTCGGGCACTTAGAATTTTCATGCTGCAACAAGCATGATGGATCTAGAGTGACCCTACCTTTTCCCTGCAATATCCTAGAGTGGATATAACCCTCAATATTTGAAATATCGGCATGCGAAATCAGCTGTCTGCTTTCCCCAAAATAACTTGCTGCCCGGTGTTTGCTGGTTCCGAATTTGCTACTAAGCTTCCGTGGTAAAGAAACCCTGATTGGCCAAGACTTAATTTCAAAGGCTTATTCATCCCCAGGCTGCAAGCTTGCTTTAAAGGGGAAGCCCTAAGTTCTCTTGGCAGAAGTTCCAGAAGCCCTAACTTCTCTTGGTAGAAATTTGCCTGTTGTTTTTTTCCTCCCTCCTTTGCTGTCTCCAATCCTCTCCCCTCCCCTTCAAGAAAAGAAAGAAAGAGGCTCCTGCTGCACTTGCCCCCTCCCCACTTCTGAGCTTCCTAAATCATGTGCAGAACACTTTCTGTTTCAATGGAGGGGGATAGGATAGAGGAAGACCCAAGTTCAAATCAATCTGCATTCAGCAGGATCCCCAATGGAATAAACAAAGTAAGTGCAGATTCAGCCCTGATGAGATTATTACTTACTTTTCAGGTATTAATGCCTATCTGATAAGAAAAAACAGACAATGAGGACAATTTGATGCAGAGGGATAGAAATTGAGATGGACAAAAGAACATTTGGTTAGTTCTAGAGGAACCATCCCTGTCCATGGATTGCTTGGTGGTTTTGTCAGGAGGGAGGGGGAAATGTTCCTTATTGTTTACTCCCACAGCTGCCCATTTAGATTATGTTTGTTGGAAAAGAAATGGAGGAGAAAGGAATTTTTCTGTCTTGTTCTAGCAACCCCAGTCAAGATGGAGATCTAGTCTGGACTTCTAGTCCAAGAAATGAGTCCAATGACTTTCCACATTAAGCAACTGTCAGTCTGATCCCTGTGTGTACTACACTGTACATGCCAACTATGTGCTATGTACACAGCGGTGTCTTCTTGGAAATTGCCCTCTATTATGGGGGCCACTTGCCAGGGTAACATAAAAGCACTAAAATCCTACTACATCAGATCAGTATTTCTGTCCATACAGCAGCAAATCAATGTGCCCTGGAATGCTAATGGATAGGGTGTAGAGGCCTGTTTTTTTTCTCAGCACTAGTTGCCAGAGGTATGTTTCATCTGAATGTAGAGGTTCCCTTCAATGACCACAGCCTTTGGTGGACTCATCTTCCATGAATTTGTCCAGTCCCCCTTTAAAGCTATAATTTAGTTACTCATTAAGTGAAAAAATACATCATCACTTAATAAGTAGGTCAGGATGTCAATGTTGTTAATACTATTAGAGCTGTTAGGTCACCACCTCACCAATGCAGAGATAAGTGGACCAGCATTACAGTGGTTGATCTCCTTTCCCCAAGTTCAAGGACAGCCATTGTGGAAGAGGAGTCATACCGCTGTCTGCTCCCTTGTGGAGTGCCTCAGGGTGTATTTCTCTCCCTCATGTTATACAGTATCTATATGCATCCTCTAACTCAACTGGTCTGAGTGTTTGGCCTGGGATGCCACAAGTACACTGGTGACATACAACTCTATCTACTGATGGATGGCCAGCCAGATACACCCCAGTTATGTCGGCTACATGTCTGGAGGCTATGCCTGGATGGCTCTGACAGAGCCGTCTGAAGTTCAAGCCCTTGAAATATGGAGGTCCTATGTTTGGGTAAGAAAGGGCCAGGAGAGGAAGTGAGTCTCCCCTGCTTAGATGGTGCACAATTAACAACTTGGCACACAATCAGGAATCTGGGGATGATCCTTGATGCCTCCCTTTCAAAGGAGGCTCCGACCACAAAGTTAGCTTGCCAAGCCTTCTTCCAGCTATGCTGGGAGAAGCTACTATCAACCTACCTGGCCCTAGAAGACCTTTTCACAGGGATCCATGTGATGGTCACCTCCAGGCTAGATTACTGTAACTTGTTCTACATGAGGCCTTCACCCTGACCCTGAAATTATATCTGGTGCAGAATGTGGCTGCCTGGCCATACGTTGGCTTCCAGTAAAGTTCAAGATCAGGTTTAGTGTGTTGATAATGACCTTTAGAGCCCTATGTGATCTGGGACCTGTGCATGTGAGGGATTGCCTATCCCAATCTGTCCCCCAGAGAGCACAGAAGCCATCTAGTGCAAACATAGTGTTAGTCCTTGGCTCCAAAGTCATCTGCCTGGCCTCGACCAGAGCCAGGGCCTTTTCAGCCACCTGACACTAGGGCTCTGTTGGAGCTATTATAGTTCTGTAGGGCCTCCAATGTAGCATTCTCCCACTAGACCAGGGGGACCTACTGGTTGAGGCCAGGGGGACCTACTGAAAGGGCTTCCTCACTCCCCTCTCCCCCAAATGCTGCTGACATATTCAATGGCTGGGGGGAAAACAATAGCAGAAAATGGGGGGGGGGGTAGGTGGTTAATTAACCAAATCAGTTGCTGGATAGAGAGTTGGTTATTCTTAGTGTTTAATTTTTAGCATTTTAATATGCAACTAATGTGTGCATTTTTAATATGTTGTAAACTATTTTGAGCCCAGTGGCCAAAAGGTGGCCTAGAAATTCAGTCATCATCATCATCATCATCATCATCATCATCATCTTTTTGAATATTTTGTCTTCATAATGTGCTCTGGACTTCTAGAGGTCTAGTCTAGCCAAGTGAGATCACTTTGGACAAAGACTAAAGAGCCTTACAGGTTTATTGCAACACGGGTCTTATGGGCTAGTGCCTGTCTGTATAGATGTGCATGAGAGTGTGGGCAGGGTTTGTAAAGGGTAGTCTGAAGGCCCCAGTGTGCAAGGAGGGCTGGAAGTCACCTGTCAGACTTCCATGCAGAGCAAAATGCCTGAGATAAAAGAGTAGGGCTCGTCCACAAGAGCAGCCACTAGTGATAATACATTCTTCTAAGTGGGCTGATTTAATACCTGAAGAGGGACCATTACTTTCTATTGCCTGTAAAATAGCCACAATTTCAACTGACAATTCAACAGAGCAACATTTGTGAGTACTTTCGTGTTCAGTGTTTTGAAGCAAGATTCTCCCATTGTTGGCAAGGTGTCTGGTCACATACTTTTGTACTACAGTGCAAAAGCATGTTAGAATCACTTTATGGATCTTTCCCCAAGCAATAACCAACATATATGAAGGCCCAGAAACACTGGATTTGATGTTTTGCTTAGTCCTGGATATAAATAATTGAAGTTCATTGTCAATTATTTATTGAACCTTTAGTGAGCCGTCTGTATTCCCTCACCAAAGCTGAACATGAAGGAGGAAATCCCAAAGAGCTCAGCAGCAGCCCTCTTTCTTTCTCCCCTGCCAGATACATCCTGCTGGTTTCCATTGGCTATCAACAGCAGACCATGCATGTCTCTTTGACGTGGATCATGACCATATGTCACATGTGATCTGTTTTTATCACCCTACATTTGCCAAACTGTGGGAAATTAATTTTATGAATTCTCTCTTCTTTGAGATTCTTTATGATGGTTGAAGGGCTGGTTGTGATAAGCATTTGGTTATGAGAGTGGGAGATCTATCAAAACATTTTGTCATTTGTTGAGTTGATGCAAGACAGTGGACTTGATTGCATGGATCTGTTCTACTCATGGAAGCACTTTCCACTAGTGGAGCATTTTGTATCATGACAAGACTCCTTTTGCTGAAGGAAGCCACCTCCACTTGGGTAATGGATCCAGGAGATTCAAGCCGGTGATCTGAGATTCTACCTTAGAAGCAGAGTGCTTGCTGGCATATTTTTTGTTGCTTTCATTTTGGTAGGTATTAAAATATGGAAACTCATCCGCTGTCATGCCTTTTAATATTATATATCAAGTACAGTTTGTCCTTGTATTCTATGTATCTGCTGAATACCTATAAAATTGGTATGTATTTTGACTTGTTATTTGGCAATGTCCAAAGCCTTCCTCCAGGCCTTAGCCATCTTCTGATGTCAGTAGATTTTCCACCAGAGGAAGAGTCTTTTCAATTGGAGGAAGGCTCCTTTGGTTAGAGGAAGACTTTCCAACTTCCTTTCATGTGGCCGTCCCATTATTATCTTAATATTATCTTAATCACCATGGTGTAGTGGTTATTTTATTATTATTTTATTTCAAATAAAATAAGCCAGTATGGTGTAGTGGTTAATGCCAGTGACTTCTAATCTGGCAAGCCAAGTTTGATTCCCTGCTCCTCCACATGCAGCCAGCTGGGTGACCTTGGGCTCGTCACAGCCCTGGTAGGGCTATTCTGACCGAGCAGTCCTGTCAGGGTTCTCTCAGTCCCACCTACATCACATGGTGCCTCTGGTGGGGAAATGAAGGGAAGGTGAGCCTCAGGGGAGCGGCGGGTTAGAAATCCAATAATAATAATAATAATAATAATAATAATAATAATAATAATAATAATAGTCAATGGAGCCATTGACTTGCATTGGAAATCCTTCCCCCGCCGATTCAGGAGTTTCCGAGCCGAAACCACACAACCCTAAACCTAAGATCATAGAAGAGCTGCCATTGCCATTGCCCTTCCAAACTACAGACACAGCATCAGGCAGGAGCGCAATGTGGATGGAAGAGAGGACAGCAGCGTCTGTTCATCATCATCCACCATCAGGGAACAGGGCAGGGCAACCACAAGCTAAGAGGAGATGATTCTGAGATTTGCGGAGGAGCCAAGAGAAAGGCCAAATATGTCCTAAAAAGGTGAGTGAGTCAAGGGAAGGCCCCCACACAAACAGGGATATCAGGGTGGGAAGCCCCAAGCGAGGGCACTGGGCTACTGGCTGTGGTGAGGCTGGGGCCCAACTCCTGAAGAAAGGGTGCTGAAGGAGCTGGGGCCTCCACCCCTATGTAATATTATGCTGCTGCTGATAATAATAATAAAGATAAAAATTATTTATAATGATATATATAATAACAGTAATAATAAATTAACACAGAAACATACATTTAATTAAAACACACATGCATTAAAACATATCATCAGATAAGAGGGGCAATATAAGCACAGATTCACAATACAGTGATAATTTGGCTGATGTTTTGAGCAGGGAGGCCAGAATTCAATAGTGTTCCTGGCCTCAACCAAAGGCCTGGTGGGCCTTTAGGGCCAAGAATCTTGAACAAGTTCTGCTAACTACATTTAGTTTCCTTTGGAGGACACTGAGAGGGTTCAGAGGAGAGTCACAAGGATGATCCGGGGCCTGGGGACCAAGCCCTATGAGGAAAGACTGAGGGACTTGGGAATGTTCAGTCTGGAGAAGAGGACGTCGAGAGGAGACATGATTGATTTTGAACGGTTGTCCTTTAGAGGAGGGCAAGGAAAGGTTCCTGTTGGCAACAGAGGATAGGACCTGCAGTAATGGCTTTAAACTACATGTAGAATGGTATTGGCTAGATATTGCGGGGGGATTTACAGTCTAAGTTGTCTAGTGGAAGTAGTCCAATGGAATCGGCTGTCTAAGGAGAAGATGAGTTCCCCCTCACTGGCAGTCTTCAAGCAGCAGATACTTATCATGGATGCTTTTCCTGCATTGAGCAGGGGGGTGTACTAGATGGCCTGTATGGCCTCTTCCAACTTTATGGATCATTGTGGCTAGATCATATTCTCACAAAAATGCTGCTAATTGTCACACATGGTAAAAATGATAAAATGTCTGGTGTGCAACGGTTATGATAGAGAAAAGTCCAGGATCACAATCAAACTCTTGATGGTGGCCAAAGTTGTAAATTGAACTTTGTTAAGAGCTATAACTTTCTAGACTTACCTGGGGCATGTCTACCCAGCCGAAGGACCTGCATCTTCATTGTATTTAGCTTCCACTTGAGCCAGTCCACCATGGCTTCCAGTCAATTGGCCAATGAATTTGGAGTTATAGACTTATTTCACCAACCTCGGAAGGATGGAAGGCTGAGTCAAACTTGAGCCAGCTGCTGGGATCGAACCCCCAGCCTCATGGGCAGACAGCTTCAGATAGCACGTCTGCTGCCTTACCACGCTGCACCACAAGAGGCTCATTAAAATATAAATAAATATATAAAAATAAATAAATAACATTGAGGTGAGAATAGCTCCCTGCAGATCCCTGCATAAAAGGGCATGCTGCTAGTGGGTTCTTTCCCTTAACAGCACCCTCTGTATCCCTTTATTAGATGTACAGAATCAATAATATTTGTTAGATTACCTCCTTAGGCAGTGAGGGAGGATCTGGCTTGACCACACCAAAGTTACCAGAGGGTGAACTGAGTGGAAAGAAGAAAGGTAGCAAGGTGATATGAAACCAGCCCCCTCCTATTTCTGAGACTCCTGAGGGGTTTTGGAATGTGCAGCCACCCCGGAATATGATCCCTATCACTTATTTTGGCTTCCAGGGGCAGGATAGCATGGAGAAAACCACCATTCTGAGCTCCTTACAAGAATGAAAGGATACCATTTTAATAAATGTACCTTCAACAATTGTAGTGCTCCAATCCAAATAAACAAAGGCACCAGACAAGGCTGCCCATTGTCTCCACTTCTATTCAATATAACGCTAGGAGTATTAGCCAACAAAATAAGAGGAGATTCAGGAATAATAGGCATAAGAACAGAAAATTAAGAACAAGATGACGTTGTTCTATCAGTGGAAGAACCAGACAAGTCCATCCCCAAACTCATGGAATGTATATCAGAATTTGGACAAATATCAGGATATAAAATTAATAGAACCAAAATGAAAATCTTCCTCCAAACAAACGTGGACCAAAAAATAAAACAACTGGAATCATCTACAGGTTGTGTGGTCAACCCTGACAAAATTAAATCCTTAGGCATTTACTTAGACAAAAACCTTGATAAATTAATGCAAAACCACTACAATAAGGTTTGGTCTCTGATAAAGATGGATCTTGACAGGTGGAACACTCAAAGACTTTCATGGTCGGCTAGGTTGGCAGCAATAAAAATGACGGTCCTCCCAAAAATGAACTTCTTATTCCCAGCACTCCCTCTAGAAATTAAAGAACAAACATTAGAAAACTGGCAAAGAGAAATTAACAAATTTATATGGAATCATAAAAGACCGAGGATTGCATTTAAGATCTTACAAGACAAGAAGACAAGAGGGGGAATGGGAGTTCCGAACTTGAAATTGTACTATCATGCAGCCGCTCTCACCTGGGTGGCAGATTGGATCAGTAATCCAGCAAAAAGAGACTTAGAGATTGAAAAAACTGGGCTCAGCCGAGGCTTACACAATATGCTCTGTCCTCAGGGAAGGGAAAAAGTAGTGAAAGATCTACATCCTGTGAGAGGCCCCCTGATCACAATTTGGAGAAAGAATCAGCCCAGGAACATCCCCATTCAAATGTCCAGTAGAAGCATATATGGATCAGACACAAATCAATAAAATAGAAACATTGAGATATCAAGATTTGCTCATTCCGGAGCGGGATCTTAAGGAATATGCCCAGCTAGTCAAAGAAAATAAAAACCTAGATTGGCTAACGCATAGGCAGCTAGTTTCAAGAATGAAGGCGGACTTAAACCAACAAGATAAACGCCTACGTTCCTACACTGAATTTGAAACTCAAATAAAAATAAATAAGCCACATCTTCTAAGCCGGATATACAAGTGCCTATTGAAGATGGATACAGAAGATGAACAGATGAAGAACTGCATGATCAAATGGATGCAGAACTTTGGGCACACAATCCAATATGAGGAATTTGAACAATTATGGTCTAAGACTCTAAAGTTAACCAAATCCCAATATCTAAGAGAGAGCTGGTATAAAATCTTCTATAGGTGGTACATCACCCCCAAAAATATAAGCAAAATCTCCCAAAAAACCAATGGCAAATGTTGGAGATGCAAAGAAGCTATTGGATCCTATTATCACATGTTGTAGACCTGGATCAAAGTCCACACCAAGATGCAGAACATCATGAAACAAAAATTTCCAATGCTCGCCGAAACTGTTATGCTTTATACCACCAAATACGCCAAAATGTTTAAGAGAACTGTTCTTTTTCGCAACAGTGGCAGCTAGGTTGGTAATAGCACAGAGATGGAAACAACCACTGATGCCTGAAATAGAGATATGGATAAGCAAGCTAGAAGATCTTGTTTCAACAGCCAAATTAACAAGCCTGCTCCACAGAGAATCCCCAAATAACTTTCTTCAACGTTGGAAAGGCTTCTTGGCCTTCAGAGAGAAATAATCGAATTTTGATGCAATGAAAACCAAGCTCAGGCCAAAAGGAATATAATCAAAAACATTCATAAATATTTTTATCTTTAATCTTCATGTATAACTAATTAATAAATAAAGCCATTAATAAAAACAAAATTAAAAAATGAACATAATAAAAGAATAAATAAGAAGAATCATTTATTCCCTTCGTGGTGGTTAAAATTTATTTATCAAATTTGCTTCTTCTATGGAAACGGGCTCAGCATTGGCTGAAGGGCCGGTCAGCCTGACCTCTGGATGGATCAAGCCTGCCTTGCCTTTCTCTCTCTCTTTCTTTTCAGAATATTGGGGACTATTTCCCAGGAGAAAGATGGAACAAGAAGGCATACGGATCAGACAAGATTATAATAGCTTCGTGATTCGTGAGGAAGAAAAGGTCTTCCAGCTACCTTCTCCATAGAGGGGAGAGAAGAATGATCAAGATCTGCATCCAGATCAGAGAAGACTAGACCTGGAAAAATCCCTATGTAATAAGATCAGGAAGAAACATATTTGGACAATAACATTATAATGGCGGGGGTATCCAAAAATTTGTAATTTGAGGATATAACAAACATCTTATTTGTACAATTCCTAAAAAACAAAAATAAAAAGTGACAAACAAAAATAATTGTGGTGCTCTCAAACGACTTACTCCCTGAGAAGTCTAGTTTCTATATTGCTGTAACTCTTGTGAAACTGTGCATCTCAGAGGATTCTTGACAAATTCATATACGAAGGAACCAATGGGTGTTACTTTGAAAACAGGACTCATGTACTTCTAATATGTACATAGAAGAGGGTATCTTGACAGGCACCACTGTTCATGGGTGGTGGTGAGATTCCCTTTTCTAAGCGACTGTTAAATATGCTGAAGGCTTGCCCTCCTTTTTCCCTGCCCACTTCACTGTTGCTCTGAATTAATGGAAAATTCATAGAATCATAGAATCATAGAGTTGGAAGGGGCCATCCAGGCCATCTAGTCCAACCCCCTGCTCTACGCAGGATCAGCCCAAAGCATTCTAAAGCATCATCTCAGAACATGTCAACGTTTCCTTCAAAGGAAGACTAGAAATTCTCATGGGGCCCTTACCGAGGAAGTTTAATAAATTCTTGAAGAAACCTGAGGTATCTTCACAGGACAGGTTGGAAACTACTCAGTGAATTAGTAAAATGTAGTCTGAAATGGTGAGACATTTAAAATGCATTTCAACAATGAATGGAGGCTGCATTCTTAAGAATGCTAACTTGGAAGTGAGTCCAATTGAATAAATTGGGACATTCTTTGGAGAAAACCTGCTTAAGATTGCACTGCAAAATACTTAAAAACCCCACTAAACAATTAGATCCCAGTTGGGAAAAGTGAGCAGCTGAACTCAGTTACCCCCCAAAATTAAAAACACAAAAACAAAACCCAAACCCTAGAGACTTGCTGAAGTTAAAAAATACAATGCTTCACACTGCTCCCCAAAAACTCATTTTATTGTTCTCTTTACAAGAAAAACAGGAGATGAAGAAACTCATTTTCACAGACATAACCTCTAGCTTTTCCGCTCACCTGGTGGGTTCCCCTTACCCACAATGCTCTGAGTGGATGATTAAAAAGAAATGGGGGGCTTAAGTGTGGGGTAAGTGCAGGGTCTCTGGAGCTTTGCAGAGCACTGAACCATGCTGCTACAGCTGTCTTCCAAACAAGCCCGACATTCTTTATTTATTTGCTATGAAATATTTATGGATGTTATGAAAGGTTTAAAATAATGTGTCTGTCTCTCTCCTGCCTATCCCCCCCTTCCGTTTTTTGTCCTGGCACACTCTTTTCTAATGCATAAATAATTCTGGCCTGTGGACAGAAGGACAGCGCATTAGGTGGGATGTTTCCGCTGTATCACATTCTTTCTGCCTGAGAGAAAATATCATTCCTAGTAATTTTCTACACTTATACAATCTGCGTTGACAGTAAATAATTGATGTATGAATTTAGGACTAAACTCCAACACAATATGACTTTATGTCAAAGGGTGACTCCCAGCAGGTTTTGAGCTAAATCATCTTGCAAAATGGGTTCTTTCAGTGGGAAAAAGGCTTTCTGAATTATTTTAATGGAAAGATGGGACCTCTGAGTAGCTTTCCTTTTGATGAGGTCTTGTTTTGCATGACTGGTAATAAAACCAAGCAATATACCCATTATAAGATTGGAAATGTTTCATTTGTGATCACAAATGGATTTTTTCCCCGACTGACACAACCTGTTTTTGTTCCTTTCATTCTCCCCCCCCCATCTATTTTTTTAAAATCGTGGTAACAGAGAGTTGGCATGTGATAGGGTGCCCTCTGCTTTTCATCCCTGTACCTTCCATAAGGAGTACAATTACATTTTAAATTACAAGACAGATATATTTGCAACTTAAAAATAAATAACGGGGAAGAAAAGCTTCAAATACAAAGATTACAAATTTCCCCCGATTGCCTCAATTAACATCCTTTTCATCCCTAGGGGAAAGCAGTTACTATCCAGCAGAGGGTATGAAAGAAACGGCAGAGAATGGAATGTTTTATGATACAGTTGGAAGTAAAAGACTTCTATACCTATTACAGAAAAGACAGGGAGATCAAAGAAAAAACATTACTTGAACGGCCCATAGTCAAATAGTCCTTTTTGCAGTTTTGCAGTTTTAATGTACAATAGATGGAGGGGAGGATTGCTCTGAATGTCCCTTTAACGTTTGGCCTCTGCATCACTGCTGATGCAGCGAGTATATCCAAAGAGAGGGCTTTTTCACGTGACAAATATCATTATAGACTTTGCATAAATGTCAGCAGTATTATCTTTGTCATGATTTCTTTGCTACTTAAAAATTGTAATGACATCTGCTCACTTAAGCTAAGCCTCTACTTACAGGAAAATAATTTAATTTGTTGTGGCAGGTAAGTTGAAAGCCTGCAAAAATACTTATTGTGAACCTGGACAAAATTGCCTTTTGGGGCAAGAAAAAAAGCCTCACATTTTGTTTTTTTATCGATAATAGAGGAAATATTGAATTGTGGTCATGCACTGTTGAGATGACGGGATTCAGTCTAAGGGGGGGGGGTTCCAGTTTCCAAGAATGAAAAGATTAGAAGACCATAACTCTAATCCATTTACTCAGAAATAGGTCATGTAGAGCAGGGGTAGTCAACCTGTGGTCCTCCAGATGTCCATGGACTACAATTCCCATGAGCCCCTGCCAGCAATTGCTGGCAGGGGCTCATGGAATTGTAGTCCATGAACATCTGTAGGACCACAGGTTGACTACCTCTGATGTAGAGGATGCCATGACTTGGGTGGCCCAAGTTAGCCTGATCTAGTCAGATCTTGGAAGCTAAGCAGAGGCAATGATGGTTCGTACATATCCACCATGGAAGTCCAGGGCTGTTACTCAGGAGCAGACAATAACATGCTACTACTGTCTATCTCTTGCTTTATAACCCCCATGAGTCACGTGTGACTTGGAAGCACTTTCAACCAGCATGTAAGGACCATTGGAAACATTGCTTGTACCCAGCCAATCCCCTCAACCAGGTTTCAAGCCTTCCTCTAGCCTAAGGTGGTTGGGAAGACTGGAACACCATGCAACCACTTTTCTACCAATGTGTTGGGTCAGTAGCATCAAAATCAGATGAGAATCAGTTTGGAATCTCTGATACCATAAATAGGATGCTCTAATAGATAGGAGCAATATTGTATCATCTAAAGTAGCTCCCCTCTTTAATTATTTCAACAATGATCACAACAGATCCCCATATTTAGTGAACTTGATGCACCTGAGGCTTAGGATGGCTTTCACCACCCTGAAGTTCCACACAGAGCCCAGTGCTGTGCATATGGGTATGCTGCAAGGTCAACCATATGAGCAATGTTTATGTAGCTGTGACAAAGGGGAAATTGAAGATCTGACCCATTATATATTGAGCTGTAACTTTTACTTGGAACCTAGAACCAAATTCCTTAGTAGATTACCCCCAATGACTCCTGGCATTCCTGATTCTAAGAGGATTATTCTTCGTGTCTGATAACAAACCATGCATTTCTAGTAGGGTCACACTGTTTGCTCTGGCTGCCAAGGCGAGGGATCTAAGCTGATTCTGATGACCCAAGATATTGTGTTGAATGGATCATGTGCTAACATCTAGTGGCATGCTTTTATTGCTTATGGTTTTGTACTTTGTAAAGGCTACACAATAAACTTGACTCAGACTTTCCTCCACTACTGGCAGAAATTGCTAGATGCCACACTTTCTACAAGCAGGACCATGGGGAAATGAGTCCAAGGCAGCATATGCTGATGCCCCATGACAGCGAGCCCAGCACTGCAACTTCCCAGACTAAAAGGGAATGCTGAGGGACAGATTGGTGTATGGCCTTAAGGACAAATGAACCCAATGACATTTTTCGCAAGATGAGAGCTGACATTCCAAGTAGCTCTAGAAGAAACCTTGACAGTGGAAGCTGCCAACAGAAATACCCAGGAGGTCTTCAAGACTAGTACCCAAACCAAATCTTGCTCTGGAACCAGTGCATTCAGAGAGCCTTGAGGAAGAAGTTGAGTGCATGCACATTGCTATACCCACATGCTCCAGCCTGCCACACCATGATTTGACTCCCCATGAAAAAATGGCCGTAGTGTGAGAGCCTGCTGTTTCAGAAGGGTAACCAGATCTGACTTCACAGCTGAAGGAAAAAATGTTGATTTCTAAGCCCATGGCTGAGCAGCAATGCATGGATGCCAACACCATTAACCCATCCACCAACCAAATATCTGTACCAGACATCCAAGTTCCATTGAGGAAAAGACTCTGCCTGCTGATGCTCCATCTGAATGATTTCGAAGGTGAAAAGGTTCTAGTCCGGGGCATTGGAAGCTTCCAGATAAAAATTCAAGAATTTCCCTGGCAACTTAAAACTGGTTGTTGGGACTCAACTGATTCCTACCACTAGGCTTCAATGTCACAGATCTCTTCGATGAGGTCTGCACAGATTTTGCAACTGTTTTTGACAAGTCCCTCAGGTGCTACATGTGACTGCTGGTCTATCTGGCTGTCAATCCAGCATGCACACCCATCCACCTAAAGGCAAGATACTTTTCCTTCACACTCAAGCCCAAGATCAATGCAGAGCTACACCACCTTATTGAGCAGGGAGTGCTAGAGTCAGTTCCTCATGTCAAATGGGAAGCCCCAATCGTCACACCACTGAAACCAAATGAAGATGTCCACATATGCACCAACTACAAAGGCACACCTAACTAGGCCTTGGAGCAGCATGCATACCCACCAACAACCAGATACCACAGATCCTGTCCCCCAGAATGCTGCCTTGGTCCAGTTATGCCTTGCAGTACTGATCCAGTCAAGAAATGGGACACGCTTTTGTGCCTCGGCTGCCTCCTGTTGCTCATCATAGATGCTGACCCTTCACCAGCTCATGGGGTGCCACTCATAAAGACCCTTCTGCAGCTGACTCTCCATGCTTCAGATATTGCTTCCCAGTCATCCAAAGACACAGTACTCTCCTATGTAACTGAGTGTGGAGGGGGTGGCCCATGGGGCAACGACAGGATTCTATCTTGTGCACTTTGCTTCCTGGCAAAATGAATGGTCAGTTCACAGGGGCTGCTGGCTGCGGGGCAATTGTATTGTGGTGCCCACTAAACTAAGACAACAGGTCCTGGAGGCATTGTATGAAAGACACCCAGGCATCCTATGTATGAAGGCATAAGCCAGAAGCTGTGTGTGGTGGCTCAGCATAGACAAGGAAAATGAGGACTTGGTAAACTGATGCCAGACTTGTCAAGAAAACAAACCCAAGATGATGCAAGCCCTTGTACAACAGTGGGAAACAACCACATTGTTCAGGCTGCATATAGATTTTGCTGGCCTGATCCGGGGCCAAACCTTCCTTGTCAAATTTGACTTATACTCTCAGTGGTTAGAAATCATGCTGGTCTCCATAATGATGGCTAAGGTTTTCATTAGGGCCCTCAGCAAAATTTTCACAACTTCTGGCCTGCTGGACACCATTGTGTTGAAAAATGGGGCCCAATTTACACCTGCTGGGTTCCAGTTATTCTTAGAAGCCAACCTAATTGGACATGTCACCTCAGCACCCTTCCATCAATGGCCAGCTGAGTGCTTGGTACACACTACAAAGGAGTCCCTCTCCAGGATCATTCGTGGGGAGTGAGGACAATGTCTGCCAGACCTCTCAGTGAGGCAGCATATTATGCCCATCTTCACCACTGAGAAAAGGCTAGGCAAACTGTTAATGAACCAGAGAACTTCATTCATCCTCATTAGGATCAGGGACATTGTTGTCCTGGCTTTTTGTTTGTTTGTTCAAAAGAGGCACAAGATCCAATTAGCCAGGCAGTTAATTGCCTGACCTCAGGGGACCGGGCTCAGGACAGCCACAAATGTATTCTTTGCCTCCCAGCACACAGGCCTCTGTGTTGCTCAATAGAGGCAGGTGGATTGGTGAACACTCTGAGGCACCCTGTGCTGATGAAGTTCCATTCCTGCAGTAGCCGGTCATTAATTGTACGGCAAGGTGCAATGAGAAGGAGTCCCCTTTGTGGTTGCGCAGGTGAGGACAAGCAGAGCCAGCAAAGGTGACTGGACAAGTTTAGAACTAGAGTGGAATTGCTTAAAGGGCGGCAGTCATGGTCTGCCAAGTGACCCCACCCTTGAACTTGCTCATAGTATCAGCCATCTAAATGAATTAAAATGGAGTATATCTGCCTTCAACATCACCCTGTCAACGAAAGTGCATCTGGTCAAGGCTATGGTCTTCCCAGTTGCAATGTATGGCTGTGAAAGTTGGACCGTAAGGAAAGATACTGAAGACGAAACTCAAATACTTTGGCCAACTTATGAGAAGTAAGGACTCTCTAGAGAAGAGCCTAATGCTGGGAGCAATTGAGGGCAAAAGAAGAAGGGGACGACAGAGAATGAGGTGGCTGGATGGAGTCACTGAAGCAGTAGGTGCAAACTTAAATGGACTTTGAGGAATGGTAGAGGACAGGAAGGCCTGGAGGATCATTGTCCATGGGGTCGCGATGGGTCAGACACGACTTCGCACCTAACAATATATGTCATATTTTCATTTGGGAAGGGTGCCTGGGACAAACATCAACAAGGAAAATGTGGTCTGCTTATAATCAGGGACAAGCAGATACTATTATAACTACTGGTCCCACAACCATCAAAGCAGAAATGAGGCACTTCATATTATTACATTCCTGTAGCTGTAAGCAGTGTCCTGAAGTCTGCAGGCACATACATCAAGGCCCTGTCCAGTTTCCTGTGGAGCCTCAAGATGGCATGCTCCTCCAATATTTCATGGCCATTGGAATGGCCCCAGGTGGCCAGTTGCACCCTCTGCTGCTGGAGCTGAGAGTTGTCTGGTATTTTTCTTCTCAGGTTCTGGTGGAGACTGTGAGATCCCATGCAACAGTCAAGTCTCCTAAGTGGGTTCTTCAGCACTTCCAGATCATGAACCACTTGGGCTTCTAGCTGAGTGGCTACAGATAGCTACATGTTCCCCGATTGCCCTCAAGAGTCAGAGTGTCCAGGAATCGGGATTTAGCCTCTGTGGGAATAGTCACCATGTCATCCTCATCCTCTGACTCATCGGGCCCAACCCTGCCAGTAAGATGCACCCAGGAAGGCCACAAACAGGGCTGGTTGCAGGAGCTTTCCCCCTTTGCTTTCCCCCAAATCATCCTACATCTGAACATGGATGTGCCATCTAGTTCTACAAATATCTGTTATCACACTTCCTAAAAATTGTGTAATCTCAATCCCTAAGTATAACCTTAAAAAAGCTATCAATAAGGCATTAGACAACCACACCATCTTGTGGTAGTAAATTTCATATGTAGTGTGCTGTATGAAGACCCAATTCTGATAAATGTCATTGGATTATTTGGGTGAGGCAAGCCATTTAAAGCTGATGAAGACTTTGCCCTTTGCTGAACGGAGTGGAAGGATACATGCTAATATTCTGTGCTCTTTGTTTTATTGTGAAGAAGAGGGCCTCCAGATACGTGAAAAAGCAGTATTATAAGTGCTATGATTTTCTCTGATCAACAAATAGAGCTGCTTCTGGGGTAGAAAGTGACTTAAAGTGCTCCCAGAAGATTTTGAAGGCAAGAGACATTCAGAGGGGTTGCCTCTGATTAGCCAATCTGGACTTCCATGGTGCTCTCCCATCCAAGTATTAATCTGGGCTGATCCTTCTCAGGTTCTAAAATTGTTCAAGAGGGCCTTTTAATAAAGGCTGCAGTAAAACTGGAATTGTTCATGAGAAGGCTTTCATAAAGGGAGAAGGGCTGTATTTTATGGCAATGTGTGTAAGGAAAGAAAGAAAGAAAACAATGCCACAGGACAATATAAACAATGACATAAGGAATGCAAAAACTGAATTATAGAAATCAGAAAACAGGACAGTGAAATCAGGAAATATGTTTGTAGGATGTATTTCCTGGATTTACTGCCTTGTTTTCTGATTTCTGTAATCCAGTGTTCCTATAGAATCATAAAGTTGGAAGGGGGCATTTAGTCCAACCCCCTGCTCAGTACATCCATGATAAGTATCTGTCCAGCCACTGCTCCACCTGTGAGGTGGAGCTCCCCACCTCCTTGAGCAGCCTCTTCCAGATCAGTGTTAAGAATGTGTACTGTTCTACACATGACCGCTGGTCCTGTCCTCTACTGCCAACAGAACCACTCCCTATGTGAGAATCTTCGTGAGTCGAAAATAAAATCCAACTCTTCTTAAGGAAAAAGTTTCGTTTATTAGACTAAGCAAGTGTACTCATCATAGGCATAAATAGAACTAAGGTTTCAAGCTACAGGACAAAACATATAAGTCTCTCACAGGAGACCCCATGGAATCCCTGACCAAATGCTGCACAGTTTACAGCCATAACATCTGATAAGGATCCAGGGTGAGAAGCAGAAGGTTTAGAAGAAGGCATGGGAAAGAGGGGGAGGAGGGATCAGGAATGTTGGGGCATCTGGTACCATGATAAATTCTACTACAAAGCCAGTTGTCCTGGCAACCGCAAGAACAGGCTAATTGTGAAACTACAGCTCTATATAATCCATGGTAGAAAGACATCCCCCCTAAGCCCCACTCAAGTTACTCTCCCGAAACATTGGCAGATGAGGCAGGCTTCAGTGGGTATGCTGTATGAAAACCTCAAGCCAGTTTCAGGGCCATAACGTGTACAGTGTCTACTCACTCCTTCTCCCACATATGGAACTTCTTCCAATCTACAAGGTACTACAGTTTTCCTCAATGCAGTCTAGAGTCTAGAATTTGGTTCACTTCATAGTGTGTGTTCCTGTCCATGAATACAGGGATGGTCGTTTTCAATGCAGGATGCCACTGGTCAGATTCAGGGGTTCTGCACAACAGGTTTGAATGAAAAACAGGAAGTACATTCTTATAAGTCTTAGGCAGCTCTAATTCTGGGGTGTTTGCTCCCCAATTTGGTGTCATCTGCAAATTTAATGAGTGGTCTACCCCTTAATTCAGATCAGTACCAAATCCAGTACCAAGCCCTGTGGCACCCCAGTGCTTACCTCCCTCCAATCTGAAGTAACATCATTGACAACTACTCTGCAGCAGAGATAGATTGGTTCTCAAGATAATTGACAGAATTTTTGCAAGGTCCACTATGAGAAGAGTCCTTTTTTATCTATGTCCTTCTTGAAGTGAGGCATGCTTTTCATTTTTCTGACCCAGATGCAGAACTTTACACTTATCTTTATTAAATTGCATCTTGTTCTCATTTGCCCATTTTTCCATTGTGTTCAGATCTCGTTGAACTCTGTCTCTATCTTCCGGAGTATTTGCCAGTCCTCCCAATTTGGTGTCATCTGCAAACTTGATGAGTAGTCCCTCCACCCCCTCATCTAGATCATTAATAAATATGTTAAAAAGTACCGGGCCGAGCACCGAGCCCTGAGGTACCCCGCTACTCACCTCCCTCCAGTCTGATGAAACACCATTGACAACAAGTCTTTGAGTGCAGTTCTCTAACCAATTCCCTATCCACCTCACTATCTGAAAATCCAGATTGTAGTCCTTCAATTTATCCATTAGAACATCATGGGGAACCCTATCAAAAGCTTTATTAAAATCCAAGTAAATGGTCTAATGATTTCAGTTTAAATTCAGTCTTTCCATCTTCTATCTGTTCTATTAATAATTCTTTATATGTGAGCTATAATTCCGCGGTGCCTACCTGGCTCATGTGGTGACAGCCATAGTGGAATTTTGTCTAATAACTTTCATTTATACTTATTCCATACCCTGTTTAGTGCAAATCTTAATATATGATGACCACTGCTTGTTTATTTTTCCTTTCCCATACCACATATAGGCATTCCAACCATAAATGGTCACTTCCCCTTCTAATATCAACAATCTATAGCTTTTTAGTAGTATCCAGTCTTTCAACAAGGTGAGGGCCAACACTTCAAAATAAAGTTTTAAATTGGGAACTTTTAGACCTTCTTTCTCTTTAGAATCTTAGTGTTTTCGTTTTTATTCTAGCTTTTCAGCCCTGCCAGATATATTTCACTAAATCTTTTTGCCAATAATTCAATAGTTTATCTGAACTTATAACAAGTATATTTTGAAAAAGAAACATAATTTGGGGTAAGATATTAGATTTAATTACAAAAAATATCCGTAGCAAAGATAAACTTAGTTGCTTCCATATAGAGGATGGAGCAGAGTTGTTCTCTCTTGCCATGGTGGGATGGACCAGAACCAATGGGATTAAATTAATTCAAAAGAAATTTTGTCTAAACATCAGGAAGAAGTTCCTGACAGAGCTGCTACTCAGTGGAACAGGAGGATCTAGGAGTTTTGAGGAAGGAGCAGAGTTGTTCTCTCTTGCCCCAGAGGGATGGACCAGAACCAATGGGATGATATGTTTCTATCACCATGAAGATTATGTTTCTATCATCGTGAAGATTAACATCAAACTACAATCTTTAGGACTGTCAAATTTTTGGAAAACCTTGAAGAGAACCAAGCTTACAACAACACCAGGCAACGAATCTTGGATACTGACTACCAGAACACGATTGTCAGAGCCCGCTGAACATGCTCTCCCTTCTTTTTTGATATCTATCCCCCAGCAAGAAGGATCCCAGAGTACTTTACATCTTTAAAACCATCTTCCCTGAAGCGATTTTTTATGCTAGCAAGGCTAAACCTTCTCCCAATGGTAGTAATGAGAGGTCGATATGTTAAAATCCGATATGCCGACAGACTCTGCTCATGTCCCACCAAGAAACCTGAGTCAGTGGAGCATGTTCTCCTCCTCTGTGAGGAACACATCCATCTTAAAGAACGTTACAGATATCCTCTCATGCGGGCGAGCAAGATCCACAGTCCCTCAACAGTAGGGCACTCTCTTTTACTGGATCACAATCCTCAAGTGACCGAAGGCATTGCAAAATTCCTCCATGGATTTTCTGCAAGTGATCTGGGATCTGAATTGCTTTGTCTTTTATATACATGTTCTGTTATGTTATTATGCCAATAAAGGTATTTGAAATATATTGAAATATATATAATTGGATTAAATTAATTCAAAAGAAATTTTGTCTCAACATCCGGAAGAAGTTCCTGACAGTTAGAGCGGTTTCTCAGTGGAACAGGCTTCCTCGGGAGGTGGTGGGTTCTCCATCTTTGGAAATTTTTAAACAGAGGCTGGATAGCCATCTGACGGAGAGGCTGATTCTGTGAAGGCTTAAGTGGGTGGCAGGTTACAGTGGATGAGTGATAGGGTTTTGAGTGTCCTGCACAGTGCAGGGGGTTGGACTAGATGACCCATGAGGCCCCTTCCAACTCTATTATTCTAATATTCTATGCAAACTCTCCTTTGGCATCCTTCCTTACTGTCAAGGACTGAGCTTTTTCCCAAGGAAAAATTGTAATCCTGCACTGTAATTGACCAGTGCATGGCTAGATCCTGTCTACCACATCCAGTCAGTTTAAAGTGAAATTGACCAATAGTGTGCACTGGTGAGAAGATCCATTGAGCAGCTTTTGTATATAAGTTGGGGTTGGTTGTGGGGTTTTTTGCTTCAGTTTCTGCCTTTTGTACCACCATCCTGGGGTCAGAAAAAGGAGCTGAAATGAAATCCCAGGGTTCTGGTCTCTGACCCCACATGCCTTGAACCCTGTTTCATGCCCCCCCTCACTTCAGTCTCCTTGTCTCCTCCAGGCTGGTTGTCATAAAACCATAAATCCCTTTGCTGTTTCCTGGCTGCCTCTGCATTCCACAGCTGCCCTCAGCAGGGTTCCCTTATCTCCCTCGCTTTCTTGTGACCTTGCCGGTCTCACTGGAGACTCAACAGAAGTACCAGTTTAGATCAAGGGTGGGCCATCTGGCTCTGCTGGGAACTTTGGTAACTCTTTTGCAAATGTACCTTTCCCGCCATTCTGATCCTTCATGCTCCCTCCCATGCTTGGTCCCCCTTATAAGTACACCTTAATGTCTATTGTATCTTTGTCTCTGCCAAGATGTTTGTTCTCTGTGTCTTGGCACATTCTAGCTTTTGTATTGTTCTGTTTAATAAAGACTTTCCTTTGGATCTTCCCTCTGCCTGAGATCTTGGAAGTTCCTTTATCACAGACTTTGCTCACTGACTTCTGCCTGATTCCTGACACCACAGATCTAACATGACCCATTTGTTTCCTTTTACTAAGTGGCTTCTTTATCAGAGCCTTCATACCTTTATGTTGGTTTGCCATTACACAACTTACTAAAACAAGTGGCAGGAATGCTGATCAGGAATAATAGGAGAGCACTGAAGTCCCATTGGATATAATAGGAACCAGGAAGGCCAATTGACTTGCAGACATTCCAATGATACTTGTTATAGCATATACAAGTGGCA
The DNA here is from genome assembly GCF_049243985.1 of Paroedura picta. Lineage (NCBI taxonomy): Eukaryota > Metazoa > Chordata > Lepidosauria > Squamata > Gekkonidae > Paroedura > Paroedura picta. The sequence goes on from NC_135382.1 coordinate 2,684,896, forward strand.
ATACAAATTTCAAATGGATTGCAATAAACCATCCCTGGTCCTGGAATGGCCAGGTGCTGTCATTCCAAACACAGAACACTTATGCTAGTTCCACGGACTAGGGACCTCAGGTCTTGAGAAACCCCAGTCATGGTGCAGTCATGCTGAATATAGTTGGGAAGCATAGCTGTGTACACACTTGCCCAGTGTCACAGCCCTTCTCATCCCCTGCAGGCCCATCACTGGCTATTTTGGGAGGGGTGTGTGAATCAATATGACCATATATGGATAATAAAAAGGTAAAGGTATCCCCTTTGTAAGCACCGAGTCATGTCTGACCCTTGGGGTGAGGCCTTCTAGCATTTTCATGGCAGACTCAATACTGGGTGGTTTGCCAGTGCCTTCCCCAGCCATTACCGTTTAACCCCCCCCCCCCCAAGCTGGGTACTCATTTTACCAACCTTGGAAAGATGGGAGGCTGAGTCAACCTTGAGCCGGCTGCTGGGATTGAACTCCCAGCCTCATGGGCAAAGCTTTCAGATGGCTGCCTTACCACTCTGCGCCACAAGAGGCTCATATATGGATAATATCACCCAGTAAAAGTTTAACAAATTAAAAAATATATATGTGTAAATATTTACCCCCACGTATTTGGGAAAACCTTCCAGGGTAATCAAGAACCCCAGGGTTTCATGAAATCCTGGTTGAGAAAGCCTACTCTTTTGATGCAACTTAACTTTGTATTAATGAATGCCAATAGAGTCCATGTAAATGTATTGGCATTCCTGGTCCTTCAGGAATCTCCCATTGTTTCCAATAAGCATTCTGTTCATAGATTTTAGTCCACTCAGCCCTAGATATCTGTTTACCCTGCTACACAAGAACAACATTGACCCACCAAATATTTGTCTTATCGTAATGGAAACAGAACATCAAGGACCATATGAGTGAGTTTTTATAGTTTTATAGTTTTAACCTTTTTGAGGTTAAAGTGCCTATTCCAAGAGCCTCTTGAATCCTGGAACCAGCAATGGTAGGAGAAAGATTAAGCATTGTAGACATGCACTGTCCCTACCCAAGTGAATCTTTTCCTGGACTTTGCTATCTTTTTGGTTGCCCGTTATATAAATTCTCTCATTCATATTGACTTGCTCCTATCAAAGGAAAACAAAACAAGAGAAATGCACATAAATGTTAACATCTCAATTTCTCTCACAGTGAGAACCTATTGAATAAATACCAATGTAAAAACCTATTGAAATATCTTGTGCTTGAACATATCAGTTGTGGCAAGTAAGCATGTGAACCCCCCAGAAAAATTGGACCATTTCAGGTTTGGAGGAACCTGATTTGGACCATTTAAAGCTCATCTGGAAAAGCTATTTCAGATTCATGGCTGGTCAAAACATTCTGGAGCCCTCCAAAATGTTTCAGCCTTTGAAATAAATGGGCACCATTTTCCAGTGCTGCTTCGCCTACTGGGTGGGAGGCTGGACTCCTGGGAAGCTCAAACCCTCTGAACACCCACTGATAACTCACTTGCACCGCCAGAGAAACAGAAGTTCTGGGCAGCCACCTGCTGGGCCACAGCCACTGCAGGCACAGTGCCTCACCAGGACCGCTGCTAAGGCTGACCCTGCAGCCACCAGTGCCGATCCCTCACTAGGCCACCTCTCTGCAGGAAGGTGACGCTTGACGGGCTGCTCTCATCTGCTCACCATGCCCAGAGCAGAGTGCTCCCGGGCAAGTGGCAGACTGCCCAGCCCGATCTTTACCCCAACCATCCTAGCAGGCACGGTTCCTGTGGCAGGGCCAGGCATCCCTGTGTCAATGCAGGCCAGGACACTGGGGGTGTGGCAGGCAACGGGCACCGAATCCTGAATGGGGTTGTGGAATCCTCAGGAGAGGTGGTGGAAAGGCAGGATGGGAGGAGTGGAGGCATAAAAGAGAAGTGGAAAGGGTGATGTTGGTCGAATGCGTGAAGGAGGGAGAGTGGAGAGCTGAAGACTGAGGAGGAAGATGATACAAGTGACAGAGAAGACTGAAGAAGACTGGAGGAAGCAGGGAAGGAGAAGAGTGTTAAGGAGTGCAACTGAGGAGGAGGGAAGGAAAGGCATCGTGAAGGGTCCAGTGGCCATCAAAGCCAAATGCTGGAAGCAAAGTCCTCGTCATGACCAGAGGAAGAGGAGGACTCGGATAGGGATGCTCCCTCCCCACCACCCATTTGCCAGCCTCCACAAGGGGGAATCAGCCCACAACAGTTAGGTAGCCCTATTTGTTGGGTCAGGAAGGAGCACCCACAAATATTGATTGATTGATTTCCTGTCACTCCCAAAAGGCAGCTTGTGGCAGGTTACAGCATAACTCCTCGTGTACAATAAAAGCCCCAATAAAAATCCCATTTAAACAACATAAAACAATATATAATACATGGTAATAATAATTTCACCCACCCCCCACAATGGCCCTACTGCCAGCAGGGCATCAGAGGGATTGCATCTGGTCGTCACACCAACGTTGTTCAAAAGTGGTGGTGGAGCTTCCTTAGTGGGGCCCACCTGGTCTCCTAGCTGCACCGACCTCAACTGTATAACTGGCAGAAGAGTTCCATCCCATCCTACATGCCCTCCGAAATGCCACAAGCTCCCGCAATGCCCGTGCTCTTCCGGGAGCTCATTCCACCAGGTGGGGGCCAGGACTGAAAATTCCCTATCCCTGGTTGAGGCCCGTGTGAAGGGAATTACAGAAATCGATTCTGGAGGTGACGGCTGCATGGATCACTATGGTTAGGTGTTCAGAGGACAGAGAAGGCACTGGTAGCTGAGCCTGGCAAAGGTGGAGGAATGCCTGGTGGGCTACTTTCTTGACCTGTGCCTCCATAGTTAACGAGGCATCCAGGACCACTGCAGTGAGATGTGCAAATCCCCCCTTGCATCTGCCCTAGAGAATCCAAGAAACTGGTGTGCTTGAAGTCCTCTCTCTCACAGAAAAGCTGGCTTCCAGTGGAGAAAAGGCTCAGCCCCTGCTATTTTAACTAGTTATTTAACATCAATGTGGAGATGCAATTTGCCTTTTCTTTTGTAAATTGTCAGCTGCCTAATTAGGGAAAGGAACTAAACCCCTATCCTACAGTGTTATTAGCCCCCTACCCGACCCCATCAACACAGAAAATCTAAGACTCATGAGTTTAAAAATAAAAGTTAGCTCAGAGGAAGAAAAGGAGAAAAGGAAGAAGAGAAAAAAAGGAGGGTCCCTCAGGCAAACCAACTAAAGCCTTCTTCAGCGGTGACGCTAAGTTGGTCCTCCAGGGTTCAGGGCAGCAGCAGCTAGCTAGCCCACATTCTGGGACTCAGATGAATCTCATCAGAGCACCCAGCAACAGCAGGGGAGAGTCAGGTAAGACCCTCTTCGCTTTATACCTCTCTGGGCCATGCACACAAGATCTTTAGAAAGAGAAAACCTTCTGTAATTGGCCAAGAGCTGTTTTTTCCCCTCCCAAATCTGTATCCCTATAGGCTAAAACCTCCCCTCCTCCAGCCTCCTCCTCTGTCACTTACCTTACCTTGTATTGCAGCAAGCTTAGCATGCTGCAAGACCTCATTGCAATGCATCTGCAAAATGCATTGCAGTGATTGGTCTGCCCCCCTCCTCTTTGCACTGGGAGCCAGGGCAAAGGCAGGAAACAGAGCTGGAAAGCTACAAGCACTTCCTGGCTCTCTGCTATCCCTTTAAGTTTAAAATGGCTGCCCACCTGAAAGAGCTGGAGTGCTCCGAAACACATTTCAGGCACTTTGGAGGGCTGTGTTTCAGCCATTTAAAATAATGGCGGTCATTGTTTCAGGCCATTTTGGAGCATTTTGTGTGCGAAACAAGCCTGTTTTGGTTCATTTTCAGCCAAAATGGTCCAAAACGCCCCTGCCTAGTGGCCAGTTATGTGTCTCTTCAAACAAACAGAGCTATGTAAACTAGATGACCCCCCCCCATCTTTTCACCTGAGTCAAATGGGCCCCCTCCTTAGCAAGCAGAAATAAAGATGACCCCAGGTATGCACATCAGCCACAAAGGGCTGGGACCAATGACCCTCCTCCAGCATCTACAGCATCCTTTCTGTGTCGGTCTCTCCCTTGGAACACTTGAGCATCCTCAGATCTTTTAAAAATGCTGGTGGGCAAAAACCTTTGTCCCCTTTCCTTTTGAATGTTGCTGATACACCAAGTTCTTTGCAATCTCCGATAACAGGACCCCTACGATATAAGTGGCAGGGCCTGACTGCCAATCTATAATGTTCCTGGCAATGATTAATCTGATAAATAATAAATATATCAATCTAGTCTTTTAGACAAGGACAAATTCTTACCAGCGGGGAGGTGCAAAGCCTCTTTTACAGCTGCCTGTAGTGCTGGAATCAATTATTTAATGCTTAATTCTTTGGGAAATGAGAAAGTTTTGATTAATGTTGTCCAGTGTCATTCCTTGCTTGTTTGATATGTGTCAGATAATTTTTTTCTTGGCAGTCGCTCTGAAGAACCCAGAGGCAACTGTCACTGGGATCAGACACTGAATTTCGAGAGATTAATTGAAGTGAAAATTTAGGAGCTGAATGTTCCATTAAGTGCAGGCCTGAACTAACCTTTTTTGTGGGCTAAATTTAGCTTCTTTCTGTAAGGTTAGCCTTTCATTGCCCTAGGTGTAAAATGTTTATATTAAATGCTCCTTAAAACCACATTTTTCTTGTTGGGTTTGGGGAACTGATCTGTGTCAGGATGATGAATATATTCAGGGTATTTTATTTCAAGAATACTGGACTTCTAGACAGGTCTGGCCATGGTGCCAAGAAACGCTAGCAATCGGGGGAGGAGTTGGAACAAGACCTGTTGCATTATGGGCTGGAACATGGTAGAATTTAGCAGTTTCATGGGCAAACCCTGGTAGAGGGCTCATCGCCTTTTCAGTGCCTATCCCTGCCAAGTAGTGTTTTAGAAGGAAAATATTTGACTGGTTGGACTGGCAAAACACAACCTTGGTCCTAATTCAGGACCCAGCTGTTCTCTCATTTTTAGGGCTCCCAGAAGAGTGACTTGAGATTCTCAGCCAGAACAAGAATCACCCGCAACCCATTCTGGTCACGTTGAATAATTTCTTGGAGGCCCTGGCAACACCAGTGCTCGTAGTTATGTGGTTTGGCATATAAATTTGGCTCTATGGCTCTATGGGTACCATTTCCTTCAGAACTGAAATGATCAACATTTAGCAGATCATGGCAGTTACTTATTTAATATATTTATTTTGGAACTTTTATTCCGACCTGTTTCAGCAGAGTCGATATGTATCACAGCATAAATAAAATCACACAATCAAAATTCTAGGATACAAAAAAAGAAAAGAAATTAGCATATAATTTACATTTAAAACACAAAATTAATTACTTATAGAGATTTGACTATCATATGGGATTTGGATGGGGGGTCACATAGTTTGACAGATGTAGTCAGAGGGGTCAGCAGGTTTATGTATCAGATGTCAGGCCTTATCCTTAGACCTGGCAGAACAACTCCATTTTGAAAGCCTTGCAGAACTGTCTAAGGTCTCACAGGGCTCTGATTTCATTTGGCAGAGCATTTCAACAGGCTGGGGCCAGGGCCAAAAAGGCTCGGGCCCTGATTGAGGCCAGGTTGATCTCCTTGGGATCTCTGATTATAATAAGGTTCTGGCCCCTAGATCTTAATGCCCTTTGGGAAACATAGTGGGAGAGGAGGTCCCAAAGACATGAAGGTCCCAGATGATTTAGGGCATAGAAGGTGAGAACCAATACCTTGAATCTGATTTGGTCCTCAATCTGGAGCCATTGCAGGTGGGAGAACACAGGTCACATGAAGGTCCTGCACTGGATGCTGGTAAGGACATATAGAGCTGCATTCTGGATGAAGTTTCCAGATCAGTAGCTCACAACCACCTGCTCAACCACAGTGACTCCAATTTTATGTGCCAGTGATTCCCTACCACCACTCAAAGTCTCCAGAATCCAGCCTGGCCTCTAGGAAATTCACCTACCATCCCACATTGGCAATCGGCAATTCCCTGGATATGCAAGGAAGAGCCACAAGAGACAAACATGGGCACACCCCTTCCTGCCCACCCACTCACCATCTGCCCAAGTTCATAAAATCAGCATTTCTGTCAGATGACTACATAGCCTCTGGTTAAATACTTCCAAAGAAGGAGAACCCACCACCTCCGGAGGAAGCCTGTTCCACTGAACTACTGCTCTGTCAGAAACTTCTTCCAGATGTTTAGCTGAAAATTCTTTTGAATTAATTTCTATCTTCTATATGATAGCTATTCAAGTATTTGAAGATGGTTATCATATCACCACTTACTTGTCTTCTCTTCAGGCTAAGCAGACCGCCTCCCTGCCTATATCTTCAAAAGAGCCTTACACTCTGCCACCTCCAACTGGCTGTGGATCCCTGGCCCCAGAGAAGTACATCAGACCTCAACAAGGGCCAGGGCCTTCTCCTTCCTGGCCCCCACCTGGTGGAACGAGCTCCCTGAGATGATCAGGGCACTGCCCGAACTTCCACAATTCCACAGGGCCTGCAAAAGGGAGCTCCTCCATCAGGCATTCCTTTGAGGCTGACCGACTCGGAACATCTGCTGCCCCCCCCTCAGGAGCCCTTCCATGACTGAACAATTTGATCTCCCCAGTGTTATTGTTATTCATGTTGCGATGTGAATTGTTACTTGATAGATTGTGTTATGTTCTATTGAAATTTGTATGTAATAGATTGTTATAATGTTCCATGTAAATGTATGCAATGTTCAATGTAATCCACCGAAAGCCGTAAAGAATGGGCGTATAAAAATCAAAACAAACAAACAAACAAAGAAACAAATAAATAAATAAAATATTACTTAGTCTCCAAACACCTCACCATCTTCATAGCCTTCCTCTGGACACACTCCAGTTTCTCTACATCTTTCTTCAATTGTGGTACCCAAAACTGAACACAGTCCTCCAATTGAGGCCGAACCAGAGCAGAGTAAAATGGTAACATCACCTTGCATGATCTGAACTCTATACTTCTAAATCCCATTACAGCAGCCTGGAGGTAATAGTTACATGGATCACAGTGGCTAGGCTGGGTGCCAACAGACAGGGTGCTAGTTGCTGCACCTAACAAAGATGGTTAAAAGCTTGGCAGACAGTGTCTGTGACCTAGGCCTCCACAGAAAAGGAGGCATTCCAAGGCTCTTGATGATTGCCCAAGTTGTTAATTGGATCCCATTGAGAGCTGGGAATTGTAGCAGAGCAACTTGGGCATGATGATTCAAGCCAGAGGACCTCAGTCATAGCTGGCTTTAACTTCAGGGAACTCTGCGCCCATCTGCCACAACTTCTAGGCATTTGTCCAGAGACTCTGGGGATATGGATGGCTGGCTGCCGATCATCAAATATGGCTGGGTGTCATCAGCATATTGATGACACCCCACCCTGCAGCTCTCGGCAAGGGGATGCATATAGAAGTTAAACAACGTGGAGACCCCATATATCAGAAGTTAAACAACTCCCTGCAGAGCCCCATATATCAGGGCATGCCACTGGGAGATCTGTCACCTAGTGCTACCCTCTGAACCTGACCTTGGAGGAAAGATTGCAGCCATTGTCAGGCTGGACTACACCAGTTTGGTGTAGTGGTTAGGAGTGCGGACTTCTAATCTGACATGCCAGGTTCGATTCTGCACTCCCCCACATGCAACCAGCTGGGTGACCTTGGGCTCCCCACAGCACTGATAAAGCTGTTCTGACCGGGCAGTGATATCAGGGCTCTCTCAGCCTCACCCACCCCACAGGGCGTCTGTTGTGGGGAGAGGAATGGGAAGGCGACTGTAAGCCTCTTTGAGCCTCCTTTGGGTAGGGAAAAGCGGCATATAAGAACCAACTCTTCTTCTTCTTCTTCTTCGTCAACTCAGAGCTGAATTTTCCTCAGCCTGTCTGGGGACAGAGCCATCTGCTTGGCAGGCAAGAAAGTCCCAGGTTCAGTCCCCAGTATCTCCAGTTAAAAGGGCCAATAACAGGTGATATGAAGACCTCTGCCTGACACCCTGCCCATCACAAAAGACATGCTGACTTTGATGGAGTCATGGTCTAAATACAAGGAAGCTTCATGTGTATACATCGGATCAGTGTTGGTGGATGGCGCTGGCTCAGGAGGCCTCCCCTCCAGTCCTGTCACTCACCAGAACTGTACAACAAGCAAACAAAAATTGGGGTGCACAGTAAATGAAAATACCAGGGACAAAAGGGACCGTTTCATAGTAGCTCTGAAACGACAATAAACAATGCCTCCAAAAGTGCAAAATATTTATATATAAAGCATCATTAAGACAATGTTCTTACCCAACTTGAGGAATATAATATTGTCAAGTTCTTCGAGGGAAAAAATAACAAATTGACTCAGAAAAATTCTCCAAAAAGTGAACTAATTCTATGATGAAAAATAATGAAAAATGACTTGATTAAAATGATGTATTCCTTATGAAGGTTGTATAAAACAAACAAAAAACTTCAGTAACTATTACATCAAATGGTATTTTTTCAAGCTGCACATAGCCTGCTCAATGATCCAGGGAAGGAAGAAATTACAATCCTATAGGATATCCATACCTGTGAATGCGTTTATGCTATATGTTTCTTCTTGATAATCAAGGTTAATATCCATTAGCCATTTGAAAGGAAATTCCTAATTTCCATTTTTAATTTAAAAAGTCCCCAAAAAAGTGTAAATATAGAGACTAAATATTAAACACTAAGACTGTTTATGCACTGGAGGTTTCATGCCGGGCTGCAGGCTGGAGTTTTAGTCGTAGCCGCCTCTTCCTGCACCCTCATGGAGGAGCATTTGGCCTGGTGTGCCTCATCTGCCCCCGATTTGTGCTCCTGCATGGGAGCTGGGGCAGTGAAGTTCCCAGTGCGTAAACGGTTTAAGAAACTCATAAGGGGCTAAACAACAAAGTCCAAGCTTTCAAAACAGCTCTTGGCATTATGTTTGTATGTGTTTATACATGAGAGTATATAACTTCTCATGGTCACTCTTATGCAAAAGAAAACCTCTATTCACAACAAGAAAGACCATAACTTCCAATAAAGAACAATTCTTAAAAAAGAACAACCTAAATTTATAATAAGATTCAAACCCCATATATAAATAGACCACAATGTGGAATTAAGGCCAATTAACATAATCACACGTAAAAACTAGATGCCAATGAGACAGGGAAAAGAAGAAATCCTATAAAAAGTCACAGAAAGCAATGTCAATCCAGAGATGAATTTAAATTCTTAGGTTATAATGTTTTTAATTTATGAATTAAATAAGCTCTTTTCTTAGTAATAATGTAGAAATATCTGTCCTAAATATAATAGCACTGATTTCTATATTAGTCATATCAGCTTCTGGAGAGAATCCAGGAGGTATTCCGCATGGAGCCAAATAAAACAGTTTAAAAAACAACCAGTTTAAACTGCTTTATTAGATTACAATCGTTGTTCTGCATTGAATATAGTCTGTTGAAAAACTACGTTGCAATGCTCTCTGCATGAAAAAATTCATAGCCCTGCCCCCTGTAGTTTTGCCAACTCCGCTTTGTTCTCTAATGCAATCACTAATCTGCATAACTAAAGAGCTTCTCTGCATGGCTAAAAGATCTTCTCTGCATGGCTAATTAATCGTCTCAGGCAGGCAGGAGAGAAATGAATCGGTGAAAAGCATCTTTCAGAAAAGCGCTTAAAAGACGCTTAAAGCACCGAAGAGGCAGTTCACCATGCAGAGCAAAATCAGTTTTGTGGAGTAAATTAACTCTTCTGTGCAGAGATCAGAAAAACAATTATGTATTTAGTGAGTTTTCATCAGCTTATCCATCATGCAGAAGAGGTCCAGCTTGATTTGAACCCAATTACTTGTCTTTTTATTGGTCCTCAATATTCATAAAAACTTTCCTCCAACACCACATTTCAAATGAGTTAACTATCTTCCTATCTGTTTTCTACAGTTCTTGTGGCCCTATAGACTCCCTTGCGGCCCTATAGACTCCCTCAGGGCACGGTCCTCTCCCCCACATTGTTCAACATCTTCATGGCCCAGCTGGTGCAGAGTTCTGGGCTGGGGTGCCATCAGTACGCTGATGACACCCAGCTCAATCTCCTAATGGACGGCCACCCGGACTCCCCCTGGATCCATTTGCCAGATGTTTGGAAGCACTGACATAGAATCATAGAATCATAGAATCATAGAGTTGGAAGGGGCCATACAGGCCATCTAGTCCAACCCCCTGCTCAACGCAGGATTAGCCCTAAGCATCCTAAAGCATCCAAGAAAAGTGTGTATCCAACCTTTGCTTGAAGACTGCCAGTGAGGGGGAGCTCACCACCTCCTTAGGCAGCCTATTCCACTGCTGAACTACTCTGACTGTGAAAAACTTTTTCCTGATATCTAGCCTATATCGTTGTACTTGAAGTTTAAACCCATTACTGCGTGTCCTTTCCTCTGCAGCCAGCAGAAACAGCATCCTGCCCTCCTCCAAGTGACAACCTTTCAAATACTTAAAGAGGGCTATCATGTCCCCTCTCAACCTCCTTTTCTCCAGGCTGAACATTCCCAAGTCCCTCAACCTATCTTCATAGGGCTTGGTCCCTTGGCCCCAGATCATCTTCGTCGCTCTCCTCTGTACCCTTTCAATTTTATCGATGTCCTTCTTGAAGTGAGGCCTCCAGAACTGCACACAGTACTCCAGGTGTGGTCTGACCAGTGCCGTATACAATGGGACTATGACATCTTGTGATTTTGATGTGATGCCTCTGTTGATACAGCCCAAAATGGCATTTGCCTTTTTTACCGCTGCATCACACTGCCTGCTCATGTTTAGTTTACAATCCACAAGTACCCCAAGGTCTCGTTCACACACAGTGCTACCTAGAAGCGTATCCCCCATGACAGAATGGTTTGAGCAGAGTCGCCTGAAACTCAAACTCCAAGAAGGAGGTCCTGTGGCTGGGAGGCAGGGGGCAGGAACAGGCAGCGTGTCTACCCTCCCTAGCAGGGGTATAACTTAATATCATGCCCCAAGCTAGAAACTTAGGTGTGACCATTGACACCTCCCTGACTATGGAGGCACAGGTCAAAAGAGTAGCGGGCCAGGCATTTGTCCAACTTAGCCAGGCTCGGCAACTAGTGCCCTACCTGTCCCCTGACCACTTGGCCACAGTGATCCATGCGACAGTCACCTATAGAATAGATTTCTGTAACTCACTCTATGCAGGCCTACCCTTGTCCCTGACCCGGAAACTTCAGCTACTGCAAAATGCAGCTGCTAGGGTCCTCACCGATACATCTTGGAGGGCCCATATCCAGCCTGTGCTGAGGCAGCTGCACTGGTTGCCAATTGCTGCCCAGATCCGGTTCAAGGTATTGGTTTTAACCTTTAAGGCCATACGCGGGTTGGGACCCACATACCTGAGGGACCGCCTGCTGCCCTATGCCCCCCCGCAGGGTCTTATGCTCTGTGGGTGAGAATCTATAGGTCGTTCCTGGCCCCAAGGAAGCACGCCTAGCCTCGACTAGGGCCAGGGCCTTTTCGGTCCTGGCCCCTACCTGGTGGAATCAGCTCCCAGGTGAGCTGTGGGCCCTGCGGGATTTGTCAGCTTTCCGCAGGGCCTGTAAAATGGAGCTCTTCCACCAGGTCTATGGTTGAGGCTGGGGTCAGCGAATCAGGGACATTGCCCCCCCCCCCCGGGAGCCGGGGTTGGAAGTTACATCCCCTCTATATTCTTGTATTGATGGGGGGGGAGCGGGATGGGATTCTTTTCTGCCGCCATGTTAGTATTTTTAAAATGTTTTAAATGGGGATTTTAATGGGATTTAGCCTATTGTGACGTGCCTCGAGCCTAAAGGGCGAGGCAGGAAATTAATATAATAACAACAACAACAACAACAGCAATAATAACAACAGCAATAATAATAAAGGTAAAGGTATCCCCTGTGCAAGCACCGAGTCATGTCTGACCGTTGGGATGGCGCCCTCTAGCGTTTTCATGGCAGATTCAATACGGGGTGGTTTGCCAGTGCCTTCCCCAGTCATTACCATTTACCCCCCAGCAAGCTGGGTACTCATTTTACCAACCTTGGAAGGATGGAAGGCTGAGTCAACCTTGAGCCGGCTGCTGGGATTGAACTCCCAGCCTCATGGGCAAAGCTTTCAGATGGCTGCCTTACCACCCTGCGCCACAAGAGGCTCTTTCAATAATAATAATAATAATACATTATCCAAATTTCACATCCATGCATAATGCATAAACGCAGCAGCCAGGATCCTCACAGCAACACCGTGGAGGTCTCATATCCAGCCTATTCTCCACCAGCTGCAGTGGTTACCAGTTGAATTCCAGATCAGACTAAAGGTTCTGGTAATTACCTTCAAGGCCATACGCGGCCAGGGCCCAGTGTACCTGAGGGACTGCCTCCCCGCCTATGCCCCCAAAAGAGCTCTGCGCTCTACTGCCACCAATCAGCTAAGGATCCCTGGCCCTCATGAAGTCCGTCTGGTCTCGACCAGGGCCAGAGCATTCTCTGTTCTGGCCCCTACCTGGTGGAATGAGCTCCCAGAGGAGATCAGGGCCCTGATGGAGCTTAAACAGTTCCGCAGGGCCTGCAAAAAGGAGCTCCTCCACCAGGCATTTGGCCGAGACCAGACGTAATCAATCAGCGACCAAGGGCCCCTGCTCCCCCCCCCCTCAGAATCCAATCAATAAGCCCTGGACCTGTTTGTATTACTATATTGTTTATTGTTATACTGTGCTGTTATTTGGTTACAATTATTAGTTATCAGTTATACATGTTTTACAGACTGTTTTATGTATTGTTCTGTGTTATGATGTAAACCGCCCTGAGCCTCCGGGGAGGGCGGTATATAAGTATGATAAATAAATAAATAAATAAATAAATAAATAAATAAATAAATAAATAAATAAATAAATAAATAAATAAATAAATAAATAAATAAATAATGGTATGGTTCTTGGTCAACAGCAACACATCCTTACACTTAAAAATCTTTGAAGCTCCTTCTTGGACTACCTTCTCAGTTTTCATTTACCTATTCTTGCTTGTGATTGATGATGGAGCTAAGGAATAGAAAATTTTGCACAATTTCAGTTTCATGCCTAATTGTGCTTTAAATGTCCCTTTTATTTCTTGGATCTGATGAAACAGATCTCTTGTTCTTCCTTTTTGATGTGGACCACATCTTCTGGATCTGGGAACGAGTGTGACATCTGTAGTCCCCCCCCCCCCGAGAGCAAGCCAGAAGAATCTGCAGTGTGGGAGGCAGCCAGTCAGCACTGTGACTGCCCAAGGCCTCAGGATATACATGGAGCATGGGGTTGAGCCAGCACCGCCCTGCCTGTGATCTCAGGGCACTTATGGTATATGTGAGGTGGCCAAGCCAGCACAGCACCAACCCGCCCAAGGCCTTGGGATGGGCATGAAGCACAGGAGGAGCCTAGCCAGCACAGTGCTGTCCCACCCAAGGCCTGGGGATACATGTGGAGCATGGAAGGCAGCCCAGCCAGCACAGTGCTGTCCTGCCTGAGCCCTCAGAACACATGTGGAGCATAGCAGGCAGCAAGGCCAGCACCACCACAAAGGTAAGGAGAGGAGGAGGGAGGAGGGAGGAGGGAGTCTGGGTGGGGGAAGGTGGGAATTAGGAGAAGTCTGGGTGGAGGTGGGAGAGAAGAGAGAGAGACCAGGGAGATCAGGCAATGAGATGTAAGGGGAGATAAGGGCAGGGGGGAATGGGGAAGGAAGTTGTTTGTGTGGGTCTTTGTGTGGGAGAGAGGGGAGGAGGGGGAACAAGGAGCCCCAGAGCTGAAGGTATGTGTTCCACATACCTAGTGAGAATCAGGCTGTCACTGAATTGTTTTGGTTGTCTTCTATTTTTTTTTTATATTGGTCATTATAATAGGTCTCTGTGTGCGTGTGACTTCACTTTCCATGATATGTGCTGGGAAATAAACTCTGCTAAGCATCAATAGTAATGCAAACTTCTGTCCTGCCCGGCTAACAATGTAATGTATCAAATAGCGGCTCAGCCATACTTGATTTAACACTGACTAACAGGCAAATGTTAGTGGATGGGGTGAAGGATGTCAGGACTTTGGGGGCCAAGGAATTTTCTTAAGGCAGACTCTTATAAACTCAGGGACATGATTAGTCATTCCACGGACAATAGTGCTGGGAAAGAAAGGAGCAGGTGAAGGATGGGCTCTCTTTAAACAAGGGCTATTGTATGGTGGAAGAAGAAGAAGAAGAGTTGGTTCTTATATGCCGCAATATATTCTTATATATATTCTTATATATATTCTTATATATATTCTTATATTGTATGGTGGGTTATTCAATAAGCCTATTTTGATGAACAGAAAATTTCAACTAAAGAAGGAAAAAGAAATGTTCATGTAATGGAGGAAAGGACAGATCTCTAAAGAGGAGAGACTAAATAGCCTGTATGCCTTCTTCCAACTCTGTGTTTCTATTATTCTTTGATTCTATGACTTTTCATTCTTTTTTCTTTTCTTTTTTCTTTTCTTTTTGCTTCTCATCTTTCTGTAGCAATTTTAAGGAGTTTCATGAGTCCTCCATTAAGGTTTTCCACTTCTTTTGGCTACAGGAATAGCTTTTGTACATACTTTCTTGATAATATATCTGTATCAACCCATACTTTCTCCGGTTCATGTTCACTTAAACTTAGGGATGCAAATCAATTTTTTTATGTTGTCTTTAACTGCTCAGAAATGTGACTTAGATTTATATTGTCACTATGAATATTTGAGTGTCTTTCTTCTACTTTATTTTGATCTTCATTATTAAAAGCTCATAGTCTGCCCTGCAATCACCTTCTGGTCTTGAAACATTTGTTTAAAGGTATCCCCTGTGCAAGCACCGAGTCATGTCTGACCCTTGGGGTGACGCCCTCTAGCGTTTTCATGGCAGACTCAATGCGGGGTGGTTTGCCAGTGCCTTCCCCAGTCATGACCGTTTACCCCCCAGCAGCAAGCTGGGTACTCATTTTACCGACCTCGGAAGGATGGAAGGCTGAGTCGACCTTGAGCCGGCTGCTGGGATCGAACTCCCAACCTCATGGGCAAAGCTTTCAGGCAGCTGCCTTACCACTCTGCGCCACAAGAGGCTCTTAAAAACATTTGTTTACAAAGAACAAATTGCTGTGCTCACAGAAATCTGTCAGTTGCTCTCCTTAATCTTATGCCCCTTCAAACTATATTTTATTCTGCTTTATTTCCTACTTTGCGTTTCAATAACTTGTAATCATCAGCAAATCTTGTTTGTGTGTGTGATCAATTTTATATTGAATACTTTGAAAAAAAACGTTAAATTTCTTCCTCATTAGCATCTGTAGTCAAGGGATAAAGTTAAACAAGGGCAGGATGCTGTTCCCATTGGCTGCAGAGGAAAGGACGCACAGTAATAGGTTTAAACTACAAGTACAACGATATACGCTAGATATCAGGAAAAAATTTTTCACAGTCAGAGTAGTTCAGCAGTGGAATAGGCTGCCTAAGGAGGTGGCGAGCTCCCCCTCACTGGCAATCCTCAAGCAAAGGTTGGATACACACTTTTCTTGGATGCTTTAGGACAGTGGTCCCCAACCATCGGGCCCTCAGAACACATGTGGAGCCTGGTGCCGGGCCGTGAAGGCCCTGGCACTGGGCCATGGCTCCCTCTCCCCCCCCAACAGTGGGAGGCTTCCTGGGCCGCAAGCCAATCGGCCACCAAAGCGGCCAAAGCGGCCAATTGGCTTTCGGCCCGGAGGGCTACTTTGTGGGGGTGGGAGAGGGAAGCAGGGCGCGTTTGCGCCATGCGCGGCCACAAACACGCATGCATGGCAGTTTCGCGCAGGCGCGTTTGCGGCCACACATGGTGCAAACGCGTGTGCGCGGACCCGCCGCGCATGCGTGGCCGCCAGATCACCCCCCCCCCACCAGTCCGCAGCCTTAGAAAGGTTGCAGACCACAGCTTTAGACTGCTTTGGGCTGATCCTGCGTTGAGCAGGGGGTTGGACTAGATGGCCTGTATGGCCCCTTCCAACTCTATGATTCTATACTGACAGACTTTCAATGAAGTCTGATTTATATTATCCAGAAATATCCCTAAGTTGTGTAGCCCAAGCAAGCCTGATCTCATCAGATCTCAGAAGCTGAGCAGGGCCATTTGGATGGGAGAGGAATACTCTGAGGAAAACTAGGATCACGGTGCAGGGGCAGCAATGGCAAACCATCTTCGAATGTCTCTCGCCTGATGGCCAGGCAATCCTAGGAACTCCTGGCTATACACACACACACATGTCATACAATCTATCAATAATCTAATCAGGTTTGCATTATAACCCCTGTCTGCCTGTGCTACATCTCATCTCTTCATTAGAACAGCTCAGTTGTTTCTGTGTTGTTGTTTCCTGCATAAAATAATTTTCTGACTGAAAATGTCCTAATCCAGTCCAATTTAGTTCACTCCCAGGTCTGTAATGTTTAACTGTTTCATTTCTTGTTTGAAGATTTTGAACTTACAGTGATTCATTCTTCTCAAAGTCCATGTTCCTATTATATGCCTAAGACAGGAACTTTCCTTTTGCATTAATTAGCATTGACAACTGAGCATGCTTTTTAGCTTTAATTCTGTTGTGTTGTAAAGATTAGTGTTATTTGTAGTTGTCCTCCATTCTTCCCCAGTAGCTGACTAGGATGCCATTCAACCTGGGGGTTTTGTCTTCTAGCAGGATACCTCTTTTCATTTTAGATCGTCTTGTTATAGGTTTTTTGAGGTAAGAGTTGGTTAGAGAAGTTGTTTACGGCCCTCTGCTATGCAGTACTAACTGAAGTTAGCTGAAAGTAGCACAGACATTGTCTATGATAGATCCTCCATCAGTGTCCCCTTCACCTGCTACTGCTACCCAGTAGCCCTCCTTCAAGTTTTCCTTGGCCCCATTGGGACTGTCTGCTCTCCTCTGCAGATGTGACAGTTGATCCCTGAAGGGGGCACATGCATCTTAGTCTGGCATCTCAGCTGTGATCACTCTACCTTGAGTGACTCTGCTAGGAGTTTAGACACCTTATGGTTTTGTTCTCAGCTTTGCTGACATATACATACCCCCTAACCACATGAAGGTATGCATCTAAGAGGGGGGTTGAGACAGAGATGCATTTTTTTTTCAAAGAAAAAATTATTGTATTTTTTTTACCCTGGCAGAAAATACAGAATAATGTGATGAGAAAAGAACATTCTGCAAATAAGAGTAGATTAGTGCACAAAATACTTTTTAGAACATATTTTTATTTTCATTTTGTCCAAGATAGAAAAAAATATCAATACAATAATAAAAGAAATACGTAAGATACAGATTTGCAGATCCAACTTGATAGAACTAAAAGAACTTACTTTTATTGAGTATATAATATGATATGCTATAAACCCCCTCCATAAAATATCCCAATTGGTTTTATCTTCTTAGGTAGTCCAAGTAAGAGTCCCATTGTTCTTCAAAGACGTCTTCTGATTTTCCATTAACTATCAATGTCACTTGGCAAGATTCACCAGTTTATTCAACCAATCCTCTATTGTAGGTAATTCTTGCACTTTCCATTTTCTGGCCAGTACTAATCTTGCTGCCATCATCATGTAAAAGAAAAGATTTCTAGTTTGAACTGGAAGACACTGCAGTGATATACTGCAGTGGAATAGGCTGCCTAAGGAGGTGGTGAGCTCTCCCTCACTGACAGTCTTCAAGCAAAGGTTGGACACACACTTTTTTTGGATGCTT
The DNA here is from genome assembly GCF_049243985.1 of Paroedura picta. NCBI lineage: Eukaryota > Metazoa > Chordata > Lepidosauria > Squamata > Gekkonidae > Paroedura > Paroedura picta. Next base: position 2,702,761 of record NC_135382.1, read on the forward strand.
TAGGATGCTTTGGGCTAATCCTGTGTTGAGCCTGTATGGCCCCTTCCAACTCTATGATTCTATGATTCTACTTAATAACATAGATTCAGGTTTTAAAGGGAAATTTTGAAACCACATTTTCTGCAAAATAGTATGAAAATAGTATGACACGTTTGGTGTCACATACCACCTGTAAAACATTTTATACCAATTTTCTTTGAGAATGTAACTGTTAGTAAGCTTAGGAATTCTAGACCATACATATTCCTATTGTCCTATTTTTACATTTGTCTCAATAATTTGCATCTACTTAATTGTACAAGACTTAACCCATTCTGCCTCTGTCTTGTATTTTAATAACAGTTTGTATATTTGCCCCTGCAGATGCAGTTTCTCTTGAATCAACAACATTGCAAATTCTGGTATTGAAACCCTAAGATTTAGGGGTTCATGAAACTTTAAATCTAGATAAGAGTTGGTTATACTCTAACCATTGAATCTTAACTCCTTCGTTTTCTAACACTTCTTTAAACTTGCCAGTTTTAGATAGAAGATCTTTGTATTGAAGACAGGTCAGTCTCTTCTGTTGAGCTTTGCTAAAGTATGCTTCAATTGGTGATTTCAATACTGATGGTGCTGGTGATATTCTTTTTCTGTACTTTGTCCAAGCATTCAATAATCATGTAATCCAAGAATTTGAGATTGTCTCGTGTTTTTGTCTCCCCGATGGCCACAATCTTTCATGAAAACTGTTACTGATTGTTTCTTTTTCAATAACCATTTCTTTTGTCTATGACTCCCATATCCAATCTAAAATGTACATGAGTGTTGTTGCATGAAGATATGATTTTATACTTGGTACACCTTGTCCTCCCCTCTTTTTTTTATTTTGAAGTATATTAAAAGTGACTGTCTTTTTCCACTCCAAAGAAATTTGTTAATCACCAATTGCCATTTTCTCAATATTATCTCTGTGATCGCCATTGGCAAGACTTGAAACAGAAAATTAAAACTGGACAATATGTTCATCTTAACCATTGCAATTCGTGCTGACCAAGACAGTTTCAACATATCCCATCTCTTAATTTCAGATTGAATAATGTTCCAAAGTCTTTTATAATTTCCAGGAAAAAGTTCTTGGAAGTCTAGATAGATGCCAAGATATTTTATCCATTTGGGATTTTTTTTTTTTTTTGCGGAAGAAGGCATTTAAAAAAAAATATTTTTATTGTATATAAAGTGTTTACAAAGGTAGAAAGAAAGAGAAAAAGAAACAACCAGCTGAGAAAGTAATTGTTGATACATGTAAAAGTATAGTCACCGGGTGCCTTTCTTGCCCACTTGCAGGGGGTGCCTCGACGGATTCCAGTGCTGCCGGACCCTCCTCGCTGCCCACGTGAGCTGCCGTCGTGGACCTCCTGCCGCCCTGAAGCTGGACTTTGGGGGGGTTCGGGTGTCGCCGCGTAGCCGTCCCCTTAGTTGCCTCCCAGTTAGTCCCCTTAGTTGCCTCCCCTTGTTTGCTGCCCCAGTCCATCTACCCCCTAGGTCATCCCCTTTCTTACTGTTTCCCCCTCGCATGTTGTGTTTGCTAGTCTCCCGTGTTTGTAATGTTTTCTACTCTTTTCACTTTTTTACAATGTTTTAACTATTTTATAAAGTTTGTCTGTTTTCACGCACACCCTCGTCTCTGCTGTCGTTTGTGGTTGGGGGAGGGTTTGGGGATTGGTGGGTGGTCACTGTGGTGGCCTCTGTGCCGTCCCTCATAGGGACATGCTGCCCCTTTCCCCCGCCGGGGCTCAGCGCCCCGGCCCGTTGCCTCTGGGGCTCCCCTGCTTCCCCTCCCCTTTGGGATCTCCGGGCACCTTTCTGTCCCCGTTCCCTTTGGTGCCCTCCCGCCTGGCGCGGCGTTCCAGCAGCCGCTTCAATTGTGGCTCTGCCACTGAACCCGGAACTCCCCGATTATGCATGCGGCGCCTTTGGCACCGCGTCTGATTGGGTCCTGGTTGTCAAGGAAGCTGCGGTTTCTTCCGCGTTCCGCTAACGCGGCTTTTCCGGTGGCGTGCGTCGAATCTGCAGCCCGTTGCCGCCGGCTACGTGCGTTATCGGTGATTTTAGTCGCCACCATTCCACCTTGAATGCGCGCTAAAACCCCCGTGCATAATGGGTCTAAGAGAGACCAAGTAATTACTCCACTGTTCATCACATTCTTCAGGTGGTCGCAAAAGGTGGAATTGTGCTCTTTTCCATGATGTATCTGCTGGCAGGTCTTGAAGTATTAGTGCTTCTTCCTTGTTGTCAGGTCGCACAAAGATATCTCTTGATTGCTTCCTGCGTGTGGTCGCCTTTGTATATTTTGTCAATTCGAATCTCTTCCTCCTCTAAATAGTCTTCCAGGCTTTCGGTGCTTTCCTTCCTTAAATCTGTTTTCCCAAATTCTTCCAAGATGCTTTTGATTTTTACGTTCCTAGCTCTCTCCCACTCCTGTTGATTAACTACCAGACACTGAATTCTCGTTTGGTGTATTGCTGGCTGAGTTGTATTTTCATCAGCTGTTTTTTTTCAAATCGTCGATTCTGTCTGAGAGCTCTTTCTTGGTGTCTTGGATTTCCTTTTCAACCTTTTTGACTGCTTTTAGTATCTCAGAGTTACCTTTGCATAACAAATGAAGGAACTGTGCCTTAGTTAATTTTTCCATAGTTCTAAGCAGTCACAGATTATAAGCAGAAAGTCTCGCGAGGTCTTGCGGGAGTTTGGGCGATCAAAAATTATCAATTTGTCAATCTCCGTGTCAAGTCAGCGTCCCCCCACTGAACTCTCTCCAACAAATCTTTAAACTTCTTTAAGGTTTTTCTTTGTTTGTTTAATGAGTGTATTTATCTGGCTTCCCTCCCGTCCGAAGAAAGGATTCCCTTGTAAATTGGTTAGGAGGGAAGAAGAGGGGCTGGTGCCTGGCTCCAAAGAATAAGAAAACAAACAGAAAACTCACAGTCTTTACGCCGCCGACCTTCCCAGACTTCGGCTCCTGTCAGTCTGGTAAGAGATAATCTGGGAAGAATGCAGGATGAGCTGGTCATTTCAAGCTTAGAAAGTTGTTTATGACAAGGACCCCATCGTGACCTTGAGCACAGGCAGCGACGATCCGGAGAACTCAGTCTCCGCAAATCTGTAGGACCCTCAGGATGCCGTTTCCGGTTCCTGGGGCGACTGGTGAGCGAGATTTGCGCATCTGCTCAGGTCTGCCAGGTGCATTTGCTCCTGACCCTCTGCTTGGCTCAAGAGCTCATCACAGACCAAGCTAACACAGTGCCATCTTCAGTCATCTCCCGATATTTTAACCATTTGGGATTGATTTCACAACCTGTGCTTTCCTTGATAATTTGTGCCTCTGAATCCGGAACTCCTTGTAATACAATTTTAGTTTTTGCTTTATTTATTTTATAACCTGAATAAAATCCAAAGTCTTTCAGTAAATCTAGAAATGGTGAAATTGATTTAAGCAGATTCACCAAAATACAAACTACGTCCTCTGCATAATATTTTAATTTGAATTCTTCACCTTCGACTTTGATTCCCATGATCACATTTGAATCTTAACTGCAAGCATTTCTAATACCAAATTATTATTATTATTATTATTATTATTATTATTATTATTATTATTATTATTATTATTATTATTATTATCTTTCGATTTATTGCCCGCGACTCCCTTACGGCTCGTGGCGGGTTACAACATTTTAAAAACCCCAATAAAATCCATTAAAATCCCTCAACAACAATTACAATATAACATTATCGGTTAGCAAGCTAACCTGGCAAGATAGGCTAATCAACCTCCCCCTCCTACTACAAGCAGGTGGAGAGGGGATACTGATGGTACTAATCCCCAATCTCAATCCCAGGTCCCAGGTCCCGGGTCCCCAGGGGGGGCATAGATGTTAGCCTCGGCCTCAACCGTAAACCTGGCGGAAGAGCTCCGTCTTGCAGGCCCTGTGGAATGATGGAAGATCTTGCAGGGCCCGCAGCTCTCCCGGGAGCTCATTCCACCAGGTAGGGGCCAGGACCGAAAAGGCCCTGGCCCTGGTCGAGGCCAGGCGTGCTTCCCTGGGGCCGGGAACAACCAGCAGATTTTCTCCCGCAGAATGTAAGGCTCTGCGGGGGGCATAGGGCGATAGACGGTCCCTCAGGTATGTGGGTCCCAACTCGCGTAAAGCCTTGAAGGTTAAAACCAAAACCTTGAACCGGATCCGGGCAGCAATTGGCAACCAGTGCAGCTGCCTCAGCACTGGCTGAATGTGGGCCCTCCAAGGTGTACCAGTGAGGACCCTGGCAGCTGCATTTTGCACCAGCTGGAGTTTCCGGACCAAGGACAAGGGAAGGCCCGTGTAGAGCAAGTTACAGAAATCTATTCTGGAGGTGACCGTTGCATGGATCACTGTGGCTAGGTGTTCGGGGGACAGGTAGGGCACTAGTAGTCGGGCCTGGCGAAGCTGGAAAAATGCCTGGCCCGCTACTCTTTTGACCTGCGCCTCCAAGGTCAGGGAGGCGTCAATGATCACACCCAAATTCCTGGCCTGGGACGCGATGGTAAGGTACGTCCCTCCCAGGGTGGGTAAACGCGCTTCCTGTTCCGCCCCCTACGTCCCAACCACAGGACCTCCGTCTTGGAGGGGTTGAGTTTCAGGCGACTCTGCTCGAACCATTCTGTCACCACTTCCAAACATCTGGCAAATGGTTCCGGGGGAGAGTCCGGCCGGCCGTCCATGAGGAGATAGAGCTGGGTGTCATCAGCGTACTGGTGGCAACCCAGCCCCAAACTCCACACCAGCTGGGCCAGAGGGCGCATAAAGACGTTGAACAATGTGGGAGAGAGGACCGCGCCCTGTGGGACTCCACAAGGAAGTCTGTAGGGGCGCGAGAGCTCATCTCCCACTGCTACCCTCTGGATCCGGTCCTGGAGAAAGGAGCGTATCTAGCGTAAAGCTGTGCCCCGTATCCCCGTTTCGGTGAGGCGGTAGACCAGTAGTTCGTGGTCCACGATGTCAAAAGTGGCCGACAGGTCCAGAAGAACCAGCACTGCCGACCCGCCTCTATCCAGCTGGCGACGGAGGTCATCCAACAAGGCGACCAACACCACCCCATGACCAGGTCGGAAGCCAGACTGATATGGATCGAGTGCCGAAGTTTCTTCCAAGAATACCAGGAGCTGGTCTGCCACGGCCCTTTCAACTACCTTGCCCAGGAATGCCAAATGCGACACCGGGCGGTAGCTGTCTGGGTCCAGCGGGTCCAGTGTGGATCTTTTCAGGAGAGGGTGAACCACTGCCCCCTTCAGCTGCCCAGGGAACTCCCCGGAATCCAGGGAGAGATTGATGATATCCCTGAGCTGGCCTCCTATCCTCTGGCCACCTCCCTTGAGGAGCCAGGATGGACAGGGATCAAGTGGGCAAGTGGTCGCCCTAACCGAACCTAGCAACTTGTCCACTTCGGGTAAAGAGAGCCATCTGAAGCCATTGAACGTCACCTCCAAAGGCGGCCAATGGGTCTCCAGTTCATTTACTGTATTAACTGTGGCGGGAAGAGCGCGGCGGAGTAACGAGACTTTGTCCGCAAAATGAAGATAAAGGACATCCTTGCCTGGTGCCTTTGTTTATTTTAATAGATTGCTTTGTAAGCATTGTATTCACTAAGATTCTTGCTTAGTGTTCCAAATATATTCGCTTAATAAAATCTAAGTATTGCCACTATTTGTAGTTTTTAAGGTTTCAAATAAAAAATCCCAATAAACATTATCAAAAGCCTTCTCTGCATCCAAGAATATAAAAGTAGCCTGTACATTTTTCTTAGGCACATAATCTGAGGCATTCAAAACTAATCTTATATTATTCCTCATTAACCTTCTTGGCATGAAGCCCATGTGATCCTGATGTACAATATCCCCAATGCATCTTTTCAATCTTTCCACTAGGATTTTTGTAAAAATTTTGTAATCCTCATTTAACAAGGAGATTGGTTTATAAGAGTTAGGGGAAGTCGGGTCTCCTCCTTCTTTATGAATGAGTGTTATTGAAGCCTGTTGCCAAGATTTCGATAAAGACTCTCCGGGCTTATCTATTACCTTATTTAGTAACTGAAGTAGAAGAGGAGAGATAATATGTCCCATTTTCTTATAATATACCACACTCAGCTCATGTGCTCCTAGGGCTCTTTGCCCTTTTGTTGCGGCTATAGCATCATTTATTTCTTGCATGGTGATTCTTTGATTTAGATTTTTCTATGGTGATCGGTAAATTTGTTGATCAGTATTTCTTGGCAAAACATCAAGCAATCTATGTTTTGTACCACTTTTTTATATATATTCTAGAAAAAATTGACAAGGCATGAGTGAAGTTCTGCTTATTTAGTATAATTCAGACTCATATTTTAGTTTATTCATGTTGCGCTTTTGGAAATTCTTCCTCAATTTATATGCCAACCATTTCCCTGGTTTATCTGCCCATTCGAAATTTTTCTGTTTGATATAGTGAAGCTGCTTCCTCAATTTCTCCATTTCAATGTTGTCTCTCTGTATACTTAATAGTTTCATTTGCTTTGCTAGTCTTCTTGTCTGTTGTTGCTGATATTGTTGTTCTACTTATTATAGCTTTTCTTTAATCTCAGCCAATCTCTCTTCTGATGCACAAAATACTTGAATATATTATCTCTCTTCTGCTTACAAAATGACTGGAATATGAATATACAATGTAAAACTTATGTTTCTGTCCAAACACAAGCAAGAAGACAGGTAGTCCTAATAGAAGAGCAATACGTTTATACATCCAATACTAGTCATGCTTTTTCTGGAACTGATCAGAAAGCTGCTTTATGAATTGTCCATGGCAAAATCATCAGTATACTTGGCTTTGTATAAAAGCTCACATATGTGGTTATAATTCAGAGGAAATAAATTAAAGCCCAGGAGTGGAATCCTAAAATTCTTACCTGGAAGTCCTTACTGAAGTGAAGACTTCATAGGAAGCATGTTCAGCTGAACAGTCAAGGGGATTATTCTGTAAGACTGATGTCCTCACTACAAATCATGCTTCAGTCATATCCTAATATTTTAAAAATGCGATTTAAAAAAGGAGAGTTGCACCTCAAACACCTGTGACGTTCTTTAATTTTTTTGTCAGTATCAAGGCATTATTTCATTAAATAATACAAGTAATTTGGCTTTATTTCTCCAGTAAATAGGCATCTCAGACCCTTTATGCATGGCAGTAGCCATGCCAGGCTGCTGCCAGGCATTGCACCGAGGCAGGATGCCCTGGCACTTCCCGTGTACTCATGGGGGAGGAATCCCCTGGAGTATGCAGGCTGCCCCAACGTAGAACGGACGTGCACACAAAGCTGGGGCTGGTAAGCCCGACACACTGCCAGGAGGCAGCAACAGTGAGGAGATGAGTGTGGGGAATGGGGCCCCCACTGCACAAAAGTGGGGAGCAGCATGCCGCTTTCCCACCAAGGTGGGGGTGGGGGGCCTCCATGGAGCCGACAGGGGCATGAAGTGTCCCTCCAGGGACACCGTGGGTTCGGGGAAGGGCCAGGCCAAAAGGCCTAGCTCTTCTGCTTATGCACAAGGCTGGGCCCCATGGCATCCGCGTTTCCTTGTCGTGGGTCTTCTGGGGTGCTGCTCTGGGTGACTGATTTACTCAGGCTTCCCTGGGTTCTTCTAATAGCAAAGTCAGCAGAGAATAAGTAGGCCATTGTTGAAAGAGCAGATGAAAAGGATCCTCCATTTTGGGGATTTTTTATACACACACCACACAAAGCAATTTACTCTCAGTTCTGTGACAAAATCAACTGGTGCAAAACATGGGTGCTAGTGTCCTCACTTGCTTATCTTGGAGGCCCCCACATCCAGCTGATGCTGAGGCAGCTGCATTGGTTACCAGTTGGCTTCTGGATCATGTTCAAGGTTTTGGTTTTGACCTTTAAGGCTATCCAAGGTATGGGTCCCACTTATCTGAAGGACCACTTGTCTTCTTATGCCCCCACAGGACTCTTTGCTCTGTGAGTATGAATTTGTTGGTTGTCCTTGGCCCTTGGCGAGCATGCCTGGCCTCGACCAGGGCCAGGGCCTTCTTGGTCCTGGGCCCGACCTGTTGGAATGAGCTCCCGGAAGAGCTGAGGGCCCTGATGGAGCTGTAACAATTTCACAGGGCCTACAAGGCAGAGCTCTTCTGCCAGACTTTTGGATGAGGCTGGGCTAGAAGGATTGAGTCCCTCCCTTTATAGGCCAGAGGCTGCACATTGCCTTAAATGCCCTTTGGGGTGATGTTGACTGCTGCCATAGGGAATGAAGGGAAGGGATGGGGAGTTTTGTAGACTGCTTTTTGTAGATTGTTTTCACTGCCAATATTGGTTATATGTATTGGGCTTTATTTTTTTTATTATTATAAACCGCCACGAGCCAGGCAGGCCAAGAGTGGCAGTCAACAAATACAATTATAAATATATAAATAAAAATAAAGTCTGTAGCATCCTTTCCTTTCCTTTCCTCCCTACCTTAAAGAAGATGGATTCAGGTGGGTTGCCATATTGGTTTGAAGCAGCAGAACAAATGTTGAGTCCAGGGGCACTGCTTTATTCAAGGACTTTGTTGGTCTTAAAGGAGCCACTGGACTGAAATTTTGTTCTGCAATCTTCAAGGAGGTAAGGGCTGAGTACATTGTTATGTCCCCTCATCCATTTTATCCTCACAATAATCCTGTGAGGTTGGTCAGGCCCTGTATGGCTGCCATCCTATACACATCTTATAGAACTTAGTGCAACTTTTGAGTAAATAGGCATAGGATTTAGCTTATGCTCAGTTAACAATATCAGAGAGCTAACTGAGAGATATCAATCTCTTTATATTTTGACATTAAAATAAAATCTTTTGATTGCAGCTCTTTTCTGTAGAAATGAGATGGAATTAATAACTGTATTCGCACCCACTTGGAATAAAGCTTAGGGAAACAAATTGTAGCTCACCTTTTAAACAAATAAATACAAAGCTGTAGTAAAAAACAAAGATTTGCAATATGTGAATACAACATCAAAAGTTGAATCTGTTTAGGGAACTTGTATTTTCTGCTCCTTTCTTTAGGAACCTATTTGCATTTTAAATAATTAAAACATTAAAACTGAAAAATTTATAAATGAGGGCTGCTAAAAGAATTCTGCTTGGCAGACAATGGAAAATAAATTATTACCCTGCTAGGTTTGCTTTAATGTCATATCTGTCACTCTCCCCAAGGTAGGTTTATTACCATACCAAGAGACACCCCCCCCCCCGCACACACACACCAATTCCTTTCCCTTTCTGTACTTTCACTGCCTGCTACAGAAGAAACCCAGATCTCTGGGGACTTTGATCTCATTATGAAAACTAACCCAAACAGAACCTCTGCTGTTCTCAATAATTTCCCCCTGTTTTTAAAAAATTGGGTGTGTTTGCAGGGGTGTGAATGCATGTGAAGAGTGACAGACCCCTTTGTCCGGCCCAGCTTTGCCTGGTTGTAACAAGCGTCAAGACATTAGACACAACAAAAGCTGGATTGACAGGATCATCAATCACCCGCCTGACAGTCGACTTCAGTTTGTTTGTTCCACTCTGCATAATAAGTGATTGGATCAGGTTTAATTAGAAATTGGGTAATCAATCATTGCCAACGAGGCAACTCAGCTTGGGATCTAGATGCTGCAAAGGGGGAGGGAGAAAAAGGCAACTCTCTGTCTCGAGGTGCCTGAATACTCCAAGTGGCAAGTTCCCTCTCTGACGCTGCGGAGGGACTTATGAAGCTGTCTTCCCGGTGGCACGTCAGAGAATCACTCCCATCTGTGTCGCTTGCAACTGGACATCTGCGTTTTGACATTTTACTTCCACTGCAGAAATACTTTTTTTTTTTAAAGATTAGGATATTGGAACATGAGGAAGAAAGACAAAGCAATTCAATTATATATTCTGAAGCCCTCTCATTTTACATCTCCCATGAAAAAAGAGACCAGATGCCCCTTCCCTGATTGATGAGTATTTAATAATCACACTCGGCACTGAAGTAAGTTTTCCAAGCACCTCACATAGAGTACTTCAGTAGAACAACGACCTTGCAAGGTAGATTAGTAGACTATTATTCTCAACTAGGGGCAAAGCCCGTTGTATCTAAGAATACAACGGGCGCTAGAGCTTGACAGTAGGAAGAGGAAGGGGAGGAGTTGTCCAGTCAGTAAGGGCATGGGGTTGAATGTGTGTGTTGTGTGGGAGGTTGTGGTGGCATGGTGGCAAATGAGGCCATGGGTGTGGAGAGATGGGTGTCAAGAACCTGTGGTGTGGAATGTTCGTTGAGTGGGGGAGAGGACTGACCTTTGGGAATTGTGGCATAGTGGTTACAGAAGAGCTTTCCAGAGCCATATCTTCAGGTATGTGAAGGGGAAATCAGACTGGAGACTCTTCTTAGGGGAAGATTACATGGCAACCAATTCCTCCCTATAGCAGCATTTTGTGGGAAGTGAGGCGCAGAGATAAAAGATCTAGCCCAAAGTCACCCAGTGAACCTTCATGGCATGTGAAGGGTCAGAACCTGGGTGTCATTACCAGGTTTTCACAAGCTTTTGCCATTTTCTTTCTAGGATGTATGGCGAGTCTGTGCCATTGCAGCTTTCCCTTGTTGCAATGTTTCACCCACTTGATCTCATGTTTCTCCTTTGAGTTCTTTGTATGTCTTTGATCCTTGGTAATTGATTGGGAGGAAAAAGATGGCGACCAGTAGCAATTTCCGGAGTTTGCTCCTGCAAAATACTCCTTTTAGTTGCTTTCAGCTTGCTTTAGGTTTTTATTATCAAACTGAACCTGGGGTCTTCAAGGAGATTTATAGCCATTTGTGTTGTGTTGTGTTGTGTTGTGCCTGGTTTCCTGCTTCCGGTTAGCTGGAACATGGAGCAAGGATATGTCGGGCTGGAGGTTTTTGCCACCCCTTCCTTTTGTCTTGCTTTGCTGCGGCCTCTAGAGTAAGACTTGTCCGGAAGTCGGTGAGAAATTGGAAACTGAGGGTGTTTTCAGTGATATGATCCTGGGCAGTGTCATCTCCAGGCACCCGAATGCTACTTCCGCTCCTTCTGTCCGGTCAGAGCTTGCTCCTTTCGAGATGGAGTTGCACCCGATGGATCTTTGTTTTGAGCTGCCAGTTCAAACGAAACCCTTGTCTGGACTGTGGGCACTGCTTCTCCTTGGCTTGCTTTATTCCATCTTGACAGCCAACAGGCTGTAAACTCGTTTACTTGGATTTTAGAAAAGGTTCCCCATGATGTTCTGATGGATAAGTTGAAGGACTGCAATCTGGATTTTCAGATAGTTAGGTGGATAGGGAATTGGTTAGAGAACCGCACTCAAAGAGTTGTTGTCAATGGTGTTTCATCAGACTGGAGGGAGGTGAGTAGCGGGGTACCTCAGGGCTCGGTGCTCGGCCCGGTACTTTTTAACCTATTTATTAATGATCTAGATGAGGGGGTGGAGGGACTACTCATCAAGTTTGCAGATGACACCAAATTGGGAGGACTGGCAAATACTCCGGAAGATAGAGACAGAGTTCAACGAGATCTGAACACAATGGAAAAATGGGCAAATGAGAACAAGATGCAATTTAATAAAGATAAGTGTAAAGTTCTGCATCTGGGTCAGAAAAATGAAAAGCATGCCTACTGGATGGGGGATACACTTCTAGGTAACGCTGTGTGTAAACGAGACCTTGGGGTACTTGTGGATTGTAAACTAAACATGAGCAGGCAGTGTGATGCAGCGGTAAAAAAGGCAAATGCCATTTTGGGCTGTATCAACAGGGGCATCACATCAAAATCACAAGATGTCATAGTCCCATTGTATATGGCACTGGTCAGACCACACCTGGAGTACTGTGTGCAGTTCTGGAGGCCTCACTTCAAGAAGGACGTAGATAAAATTGAAAGGGTACAGAGGAGAGCGATGAAGATGATCTGGGGCCAAGGGACCAAGCCCTATGAAGATAGATTGAGGGACTTGGGAATGTTCAGCCTGGAGAAAAGGAGGTTGAGAGGGGACATGATTGCCCTCTTTAAGTATTTGAAAGGTTGTCACTTGGAGGAGGGCAGGATGCTGTTTCTGTTGGCTGCAGAGGAGAGGACACACAGTAATGGGTTTAAACTACAAATACAATGATATAGGCTAGATATCAGGAAAAAATGTTCACAGTCAGAGTAGTTCAGCCACGGAATAGGCTGCCTAAGGAGGTGGTGAGCTCCCCCTCACTGGAAGTCTTCAAGCAAAGGTTGGATACACACTTTTCTTGGATGCTTTAGGATGCTTTGGGCTGATCCTGCATTGAGCAGGGGGTTGGACTAGATGGCTTGTGTGGCCCCTTCCAACTCTATGATTCTATGATTCTATAATTCTATGATTTTCTGTGTCTGGTTTTGCTCAGATCAACGCTCTGCACGATATTACTCAAGAGTAACACCTCTCTGTGCTGATTGAACTTCATTTTCTTTTTCATTGACAACCTTACAAACTTTGAAATCTTACTCCCCTCCTCCGCTGACCCTCAATGAACTGGATTCTTTCCCCCTCCTTTTTTCATCAAGATTGTGCTCTATATTAGGTTTAATTTTTTCAGCTGTAAAATATGTTGGGTGGGTTTTAGGGTTTGTACCAAGCTTTTTAGTGTGCTTTTGATATTAAACAATGTACAGGATCAGATATAACCTATTAATTCTAAATATTTAAACATCAACCTAGTTGTTTGATAAAAGAATTAGACATAATATTAATATTCATGAAATTAATTTATACTCTTAATGCTTGGGTTATTTACTCTGTCTGTGAAACTAGCACATATTACTTATTCTCATCTATATTAAAATATACTGATCTGTGTAATCTGGTATTATACAACAGATGTAAGGTTGTGTATAGTTGTATTTTAGGGTATATCACTTATCTAGGAAGCAGCTCACTATTGGGGGGGGGGAGCAAACACCTTGGAGAGATAGAGGATCTGGAAATACAACCTCCAAAGAAGCAAACAATAATGGAAGATTTCTACTCTGTTCCTGTTAAAAACCAGTTTACCTTCCTATCTCTTGAAACCTCAGATCCCTTAGAAAAATCAGTAAGAGGTGTGCTTGATTTTAGACAGATCTCAGATTACTGACAAGAGTGCCTATAAAAATGCCTCTCCCGATCTGGGAATCCCAAGAAGTGAGTGTGAAATTGACAACTGTACAGCTATGCTAAGGCTGGTGGCAAGAACCATTGAATGAATCCTCATTGAGATTAAAGACCTAATATGAACCTTGAACATCTTAATAAGAAATTAATTAATAAGTCTGAAACCCTTGGGAGGAAAGGGAAGAATCAGAATATGGACATTGAGGATGTCGTGTCAAATTCTGGAGAAACTACACCTAACTGCCCATTGCAGAACCTAGCTCTACAATGGAGAAGAAGAAGAGTTGGTTCTTATATGACACTTTTCTTTACCCGAAGGAGTCTCAAAGTGGCTTACAATCCCCTTCCCTTTTCTCTCCCCACAACAGACACCCTTGTGAGGGAGGTTAGGCTGAGAGAGCCCTGATATTAATGCTGAGTCAGAACAGCTTTATCACTGCTGTAGTGAGCCCAAGGACACCCAGCTGGCTGCATGTGGAGGAGTGGGGAATCAAACCCAGCTCACCAGTTTAGAAGTCCGCACTCCTAACCATTACACCAAGCTGGCTCTGACAATATTCAAAAATAGATTTTTCCTTCCCTCCTGGTTAAAATATCAACAAATCAAAGAACACTTGAGCACATTAATAGGCATAAATCCTTCCCAGATCGACCTGATGGTTTATGAAGATCTGAATGTTCTCACTATTCCCAAGGAGTGATTTTAAGTTTCAGTGTTTCCAAATTTCCCTCCCTACTTCTACATAGGGGAAATTTTCTTCAATTGGAAGGAATAATCCCAAGGGTCTATTCAAATTCAATTATAACCTCACTGAAGCTACCAGCCTGCTCGCTGATATACCAACCCAAATCAACAAGTGTAAGGAAGATCCCATGAAACTTCAACTACAAAGATCCTTAGATGCAAGAAGAATTATCTCTGAATTTGTTGTTGTCGTTAGGTGCGAACTCGTGTCTGACCCATCGCGACTCCATGGACAATGATCCTCCAGGCCTTCCTGTCCTCTACCATTCCCCGGAGTCCATTTAAGTTTGCACCGACTGCTTCAGTGACTCCATCCAGCCACCTCATTCTCTGTCGTCCGCTTTTTCTTTTGCCCTCAATCGCTCCCAGCATTAGACTCTTCTCCAGGGAGTCGTTCCTTCTCATGAGGTGGCCAAAGTATTTGAGTTTCATCTTCAGGATCTGGCCTTCTAAGGAGCAGTCAGGGCTGATCTCCTCTAGGACTGACCGGTTTGTTCGCCTTGCAGTCCAAGGGACTCGCAAGAGTCTTCTCCAGCACCAGAGTTCAAAAGCCTCAATTCTTTGACGCTCGGCCTTCCTTATGGTCCAACTTTCACAGCCATACATTGCAACTGGGAAGACCATAGCCTTGAGTACACGCACTTTTGTTGGCAGGGTGATGTCTCTGCTTTTTAAGATGCTGTCTAGATTTGCCATAGCTTTCCTCCCCAGGAGCAAGCGTCCTTTAATTTCTTTGCTGCCATCCCCATCTGCAGTGATTTTGGAGCCCAGGAAAATAAAATCTGTCACTACCTCCATTTCTTCCCCATCTATTTGCCAAGAATTGAGAGGGCCGGATGCCAGGCTCTTTAGTTCCTCTTCACTTTCTGTCATTAGAGTGGTATCATCTGCATATCTGAGGTTATTGATATTTCTCCCTGCAATCTTGATCCCAATTTGTGACTCATCTAACCCTGCCTTTCTCATGATGTGCTCTGCATACATGTTAAATAGGCAAGGCAACAGTATACAGCCTTGCCAAACTCCTTTCTCAATTTTGAACCAATCAGTGATTCCATGCCCGGTTCTCACTGTTACTTCTTGACCTTCATATAGGTTTCTCAAGTTGCTCGGATATTCCCAACTCTTTAAGAACTTGCCACAATTTGTTTTGTTCCACACAATCAAAGGCTTTAGCATAGTAAATGAAGCAGAAGTAGATGTTCTTCTGGAACTCCCTATCTTTCTCCAGTGTATGTTGGCAATTTGATCTCTAGTTCCTCTGCCTCTTTGAAATCCTGCCTGTACTTCTGGAAGTTCTCAGTCCACATATTGCTAGAGCCTAGCTTGTAGGATTTTGAGCATAACTTTGCTAGCATGAGAAATGAGTGCAATGGTGCGGTAGTTTGAACATTCTTTGACATTGCCCTTCTTTGGGACTGGAATGTAAACGGACCTTTTCCAATCTTGTGGCCATTGTTGAGTTTTCCAAATTTGCTGGCATATTGAGTGTAGCACTTTTACTACATTGTTCAACTAGAATGCTGTCACCTCCACTAACTTTAATGTTGCTCAGACTTCCTAAGACCCATTTGATGTCACAATCCAGGATGTCTGGCTCCAGGTCAGTAACTACTCCATCGGTGTTTATTAGGGATGTTACGCTCGCTCTTGTATAGTTCCTCTGTATAATTTTGCCACCTTTTAAAAATCTCTTTTGCTTCTGTTAGGTCCCTACCATTTTGGTCCTTTATCATACCCATCATTGCATGAAACGTTCTCTTCATATCTCCAATTTTCTTCAAAAGTACTCTGGCCCCATTCTATTGTTTACTTCTATTTGTTTGCACTGTTCATTTAAGAAGGCATTCTTATCTCTTCTAACTTTTCTTTGGAATTCTGCATTCAAGTGGGTGCATCTTTCTCTTTATCCCTTGCCTTTCACTTCCCTTCTCTCCTTAGCTATTTGTAAAACTTCCTCAGACAGCCATTTTGATTTCTTGCATTTCTTTTTCTTTGGGATGGTTTTAGTTTTTACCTCTTGTACAATGTTGCGAACCTCTGTCCATGGTTCTTCAGGCACTCTGTCTATCAGATGTAATTCCTTAAATCTATTTGTCCCCTCTACTGTATATTCGTCAGGGATATGATTTAGTTCATACCTGAGTGGCCTAGTGCTTTTCCCTACTTTCTTCAATTTAAGCCTAAATTTTGCAACAAGAAGCTGATGATCTGAACCATAATCAGCTCCTCGTCTTATTTTTACTGACTGTATAAAACTTCTCCATCTTTGGCTGCAGAGCACATAGTCAATCTGATTTTGTACTCCAAGGCCAAACTTGTAATCCCGGTTATCTTTTGGCTTCCTACTTTAGCCTTCCAATCCCCCATGATGATAAGCACATCATTTTTTGGCGTTGCTTCTAGAAGGTGTTGTAGGGCTTCATAGAACTGATCAACTTCATCCTCTTCAGCAGCAGTGGTTGGGGCATAGACCTGGATTACTGTGATGTTGAATGGTTTGCCTTGGATTCGAACTGAGACCATTCTGTCATTTTGTGGATTGTATCTCTGAATATCAGTATTTAAATACTGAGGAAATTTCTCCCCTTGACAACTCTTTAGAGGGAAACATTCTGACCTCTTTTCCTTTACTTTCAACAGAATTCCAACATAATTGCTTAGCTGAATCATTTACGCAATGAACTACCGAAGATGTGAAACCTTTATCTCCCAAGACTATTTCATCATCATTCTCCATTGAGAAGGAGATCCAAACATAGTTGAATCAACTGAGCCTGCAGATGACTATAATAATCAGGAGATGAGAGAAACTACTGAAACCTCAGTGCAAACTATACCTAAGGCCACAACTCAAACCAAATGTGGCACAGACTTACCTGGTGCCTGGCAGTGATGCTGCAGACGTGTTCCAGCAGCTGGGCAGGCAGGTGCAGGGTGCACACAGAGGAGAATGGGGGGCAGGCTGAAGGCACCCTTATAAGGGCGCCACATGTGGGAGCCCAGCACCCTTTCCCCCCCACAGCAGCTGAGTGGAGCAGCTTCCCACCCACCCTGTTATATACTGGTTGTGTTGAGTTATTTCGGATATAGTTATGTTGGCCTTGGGTGGCAGCTGGGGGGGGGTAGTCTCAGCATAGGATGGAGCCTGGTTTGGGGGGAGTTTGGTCGGGGGCATTGAATTCCCAATGGTTATGGGCCCCCTGAAAGTCAAATCAGCTGCTATTAGGAATGGCTATGTTGTACTGGATTCAGACATCAATGGAATTGAAATTTTAGCTATGGAGGACCAATCTGGGAGATGTACTGCCCTCTCAAATCAGCCAGGAATCAGTATAAATTGACTTATTCTGCCTTCTCTTTTTCAAATCTGGCATGGAACATAGCAGGCTGGAATAGGGAGAGGGGTGATTCAGACTTCTGTTCTTTTCTTCAAAGATAGGAGATAATTCGTCTCTAGGAAACTTGGGCCTCAAACAAATTCTCTTTACAAGGATACCATAACTTCTTCATCCTGGCCCTATCACCTAAGTGGATAAAATAGAGCTGGCTGGAGCCTGTGCCTCATACCCCCAAGCACTTAAGCTTCATGCCAAGCCAAGTATTACTTTAGTTATTATCTATATCCCCCCAATCATTGTTTGGCTGATGCTGTGGAACAACCACCCAAATGGCTGAATTAGTTTGTATGGGAGATTTTAACACCAGAATCAGAGCCAATGACTATCTGTTGGATGCAAACCTATTATTAACAGACAAAGACAGACAAAACCCTTATGTAGAAAACTAACAAGGCAAGCTCCTATTTCATCAAAATGGGTTCAAATCTGAACCTAAATATCATAAATGGCTCAGGAAAATTTTTGAACTCAAAAAATTTTATCGATCTGTCTTAAAATAGTCAGTATATCTAGGTCTAATCAGAACAAGACAATTTAGGGACCTTAATCATTTAGACCTAAGCAACAAAATTAATTATTTAATTAATTAGTTAATTTTAAAATCATAGATAAAAACTCCACAACCTGCTCAGTAATTTCCAGGTACTTATCAGCCAACAAAAGGCTGAATGACTTGTCATCTGGTACATTTAACAGAAAGCAACAAAGGAAGAATCAAACACTGGTGAAGTTGAACATAATCCGCCAAAGAATTAATGGACACACCAAAAACCACAGAACTGAAAAACCTGTAGAGGAACACTTCAGCCTTCCAGAACATTCAATAACGGACCTGAAAGTAGCTGTTTTATTCCAAAGGAACTTCAAGAACAGGCTAGAAAGGGAGATTGCAGAAATGCAAGTTATTACAACACTCAAAACTATGACATACCCTGGACTCAACAAGGACAAGGTTTTTTATCTCACTATGCATTGTTTAACTCATGTATCCACATTCCTCACACTTTATTTTATTTGGGACAATGTGACTGTAAGGGGATGGTAGTGATATGGAATGGATTTTTGAGTTTAATTCCCTGGTCTTGGGATGAGATAGTTGCCTGTGCAGCAATTCACTAGCAGGAATGATTCACACTTGGATGGAGACAGATGTGGCCAGCAGCAAATGGTGGGGCAGGAGCCGTTGATCACTGACAGAGACAGTTTCATTTCTCCTATGTTTTTGTGAACGACAACTGAATTCGGGGGACTGATTGGCTGTTTTGGCAAAGAATTATCATATGGCTATATTTGGATGTGTGACACAGTTTACTAATTTAACAGAATTAATTTTTGCTTTATAGGCCCACTGTCATGATGGTAGTTCATAGTCTGCGGAAGAGTGCTTGCCCTTAAAAGATCACACCTTGAATAAATCTCAGTTGGTCTGAAAGGTGCTACTGGACTCTGATTTTATGATTAATACAACATAACATAAAATGATGAAGTGAATCTGGTTCAATGCAGCAGTAAGTGCAAACTCTTTAAACCCATTACTGTCCTTTCCTCTGCAGCCAACGGAAACAGCATCCTGCCCTCCTCCAAGTGACAACCTTTCAAATACTTAAAGATTCAATAGAATGGTAACCCAGGTCAGCATATAGAGTGAAATAGGATACAAGAATAGGATAAAGGAATGCCTAAAGTCCGGCGTATGTCCCCACCAAGGTTTTTCCACTAAAAAAGCTAATCCCTTACTCTCTCCCAGGTAACTTATGAATAGCCATCCAATTTCCTGAGAAAGTGCTTGGCATAAAGTTTCCCTAGGATGGACAGCAGGCTGATGGGTCTATAAATCTCCAAATTATCTGGATAACCTTTTTTAAGAATTACAAAATGTACAGAGTTCAGCCATACATACAGTCAATTAGAATGCCATACATCAATTAGTGTAAAAATATGAGCATGGGAACATGACTACCATTGGATGTTATCCTAACAGTAGATCCACTGGAATGCCATCAGGGCCAGGAGCCTTGTTAGATTTGAGGGACTTGAAAAGATCAGAGATTTTTTCATGTGAAGCTGGAGGTCAGTCTACATGACAGTGGTAGATAGGAAGTGGGTTCTCCAACTCTGTCATGACAGCAAGGCTGGAGGATACTTCAGGTTTTTCAAGATCCTGCACCTGATGTGGTGGCAGTTCTTGGTGGAACGGTTAGAAGTGCGGACTTATAATCTGGTGAGCCGAGTTTGAATCTCTGCTCCCCCACATGCAGCCAACTGGGTGACCTTGGGCTGATAAAGCTGTTCTGACCAAGCAGTGATTTCAGGGCTCTCTCAGCCTCTCCTCCCTCACAGGGTGCCTTTCGTGGGGAGAGGAAAGGGAAGGAGAATGTAAGCGGCTTTGAACCTCCTTAGGGTAGAGAAAAGCGGCATATAAGAACCAACTCTTCTTCTTCAGTAATATCAGGGGTCTCTCAGCCTCCCCTCCCTCACAGGGTGTCTGTTGTGGGGAGAGGAAATGGAATGCGACTGTAAGCGGCTTTGAGCCTCCTTTGGGTATATAATCATAGAATAATAGAATAATAGAGTTGGAAGGGACCTCATGGGTCATCTAGTCCACCCCACTGCACTATGCAGGACACTCACATCCCAATCAATCATCGACTGTAACCTGCCACCCCTTTGTCTTCACAGAATCAGCCTCTCTGTCAGATGGCCATCTAGGCTCTGTTTAAAAATTCCTAAAGATGGAGAACCCACCACCTCCCAAGGAAGCCTGTTCCACAGAGAAACTGCTCTAACTGTCACGAACTTATTCTGGATGTTGAGATGGAATTTCTTTTGAATTAATTTCATCCCATTCGTTCTGGTCTGTCCCTCTGGGGCAAGAGAGAACAATTCTGCTCCAACCTCCATATGGCACCCTTCTAAATACTTGAAGATAGTTATTAGATCCCCTCTCAGTCATCTCCAATCTAGGATAAACAGACCAAGCTCCCCTAACCTTTCTTCATATGTCTTGGTCTACAAACCCCTCACCATCTTTGTTGCCCTCCTCTGGACACGCTCCACTTTGTCTACATCCCTCTTCAACTGGGGTGCCCAAAACAGAACACAGTACTCCAAATGAGGCTGAACCAGAGCAGAGTAAAGCGGTACCATCACCTCCCGTGATCTGGACACGATACTCCGCTTGATACAGCCCAAAATCCCATTTGCCTTTTTAGTGTTCAATGTATGGTCTACTAAGACTCCAAGATCCTTTTTGCACATGCTCCTGCCAAGACAAGTGTCCCCCATCTTATATTGGTATATTTGGTTTTTCCTACCTAAATGCAGAACTTTACATTTGTCCCTAATGAACTTCATTTTATTCAGTTTAGCCCACTTCTCCAGCCTATCAAGATCATCCTGTATTCTGTTGCTGTCTTCAGTT
This sequence comes from Paroedura picta, assembly GCF_049243985.1. Classification (NCBI taxonomy): domain Eukaryota; kingdom Metazoa; phylum Chordata; class Lepidosauria; order Squamata; family Gekkonidae; genus Paroedura; species Paroedura picta. The sequence goes on from NC_135382.1 coordinate 2,723,529, forward strand.
GTGTTTGCTCCCCCTCCCAGTTTAGTATCATCTGCAAATTTAATAAGTATCCCCTCTAATCCCTCATCCAAATCATTTATAAATATGTTGAACAAATCAGATCCAGAACAGATCCTTGGGGTACTCCACTTGTCACTCTTTTCCAAGAAGACTCTGAACCATTAACAAGTACCCTCTGGGGACGATCTCTCAACCAGTTATTGATCCACCTGACAGAATTAGGATCCATACCACATTTTACCAACCTGTGAACAAGAATATCATGTGAAACCTTATCAAAAGCTTTACTGAAATCCAGATAAACTATGTCCACGGCATTCCCCTGATCCAGCAAGGTAGTCACTTTCTCGAAGAAACAGATAAGGTGGGTCTGACATGACTTGTTCTTGCAAAACCCGTACTGCTCACGGGCCAAGTGTTTGATTATTTGTTCCAAATTTTTGCCAGCTACAGATGTCAAGCTGACGGGTCAATAATTACCTGGATCCTCCTTTTCCCCTTTCTTGAAGATGGGTATAACATTTACCCAACTCCAATCGTCTGGCACCTCACCTGTTCTCCAAGAAGTGTCAAAAATAATGGACAGAGGTTCAGAGATGATATCTGCAAGTTCTTTTAGTACCCTTGGATGCAGTTCATCAGGCCCAGAAGACTTTGTTTTGTTTAAAGAAACTACTGTATATACTCGCATATAAGCTGACCCGTATATAAGCCGAGGCGCTTAATTTTATCACAAAATCCTGGCAAACTTATTGATTCGCATATAAGCCGAGGGTCGAAAATGCAGCAGGCTACCGGTAAATTTACTAGGTGGCCTAAATGCTTAATACATGCTCAATCATCACAGGCTTTCCCATCCAGCCTCTCTCCCAACAAATACAGAATAGTCAAGAGGATGAATAACTTCTGGTTTCTGTACCCCACTTTTCTCTAACCAAAGGATTCTCAAAGCGGCTTACAATTGTCTTCTCTTGAAGCCAGACACCCTGAGAGAGCACTGACAGAACTGCTCTGTGAAAACAGCTCTGACAGAAGAACTAAATAGTGCCCTCCAGGCTAGCAAGCCAGAGCAGAACAATAGTACCCAAAATTGGCAACTTACTACAACAAGTACAACAGCTACCAAACTGGGGGCTACAGTGCCCCCCCAGAACAAAACACTGCAAGTAAGAACTGTAAAAATCAACTTTTTAAAGAAACACACACCCAAGAAGAAAAGGCAAACAATGCTGCCCCTCAGATAAAAGAATAAACACTGAACAAACAGTAAATCCCAAAGCACCCACAAAACCCACCCCACCCCACCCCTCAGAAACCAAAAGAATAGTTTGGAAGAAGTGATGAAGAAAAGAAGGGGAAAAAATATCAAAATCCCTCAGTCAAACCACTGCCAGAGTAAACTTTCAAGATCTTTGCAAAAGGCAATGGTTAGCTGGAAGCAATTAGCTCACTTGCAAATACCTTAGTTTTTAAGATCTTTGCAGAAGGCAAAGGTTAACTGGAGGCCACTAGCTCACTTGCAAAGAGCTGAGGTTGCAGATGCAATGCTGCAATTGGCTGCTTGGGGGGCAAGCTGTTAACCAATTACCCGCATATATGCTGAGGAGGTCTTTTAAGTGCTAAAAACCGTGCTGGAAAACTGGGCTTCTATGCGAGTATATACGGTAGATGTTTGTGGACTTCTCCAACAGTGATCTGTGGCCACCATTCCCATCCGCCTCGTTGTGTTACATTTTTGCCATATTGATCACTATTTCCCTCTCAAGAGAAGACTGAGGAGAAATAGGAGTTAAGCAGTTCAGCCCTCCCTTCATCATCTGTTATAATTTCACGTGTCCTCACAGTGGTTCTAAGGTGTCCCTATTCTTTTTCTTGCTTGAAATATAACTAAAGAAGCCTTTTTTGTTATTTTTAGCACTTCTTGCTAGCCTAAGCTCATAGTGAGCTTTAGCTTTTCTAACTCCCCCTACAATTATTGATTATTTGTTTATACTCATCCTTGGTAATAAGAACTTCCTTTCATTTCCTAAATAACTCTTTTTTATTCCTCAAATCTTTTGACAACTGCTTTTGGAGCCAACTGGGCTTCCTTAGACTCCTTCCATCTTTTCTTCTCAAGGGAATTGTTTGTGATTGAGCCTTCTGTATTTCACTTTTAAGAAATTCCCAGCCCTCTTGGACTCCCATCTCTTTAAGTCTTTCTGACCACGGGACTCTGCGCAACATACCTTTAAGTCTCTTAAAATCAGCTTTCCTGAAGTCCAGTCTATACGTACGACTACGTAAAGGTTTTCTCTTTCCCACATTTTCCCACAGAGAGCCAGTTTGGTGTAGTGGTTAGGAGTGTGGACTTCTAATCTGGCATGACGGATTCGATTCCCCGCTCCCCCACATGCAACCAGCTTGGTGACCTTGTGCTCGCCACGGCCCTGATAAAACTGTTTTGACCAAGCAGTGATATCAGGCCTCTCACAGCCTCACCCACCCCAGAGGGTGTCTGTTGTGGGGAGAGGAAAGGGAAGGCGACTGTAAACTGCTTTGAGCATCCTTCGGGTAGGGAAAAGCAGCATATAAGAACCAACTCTTCTTCTTCTTCACAATTGAAAATTCCAAATTCCAACTAGGGTGCCCAAAACTGAACACAGTACTCCAAGTGAGGCCGAACCAGAGCAGAGTAAAGCATCCTTTGGGTTTTGTTAGTATTGTACGCACCGAAGGTGAGCGCTTCTGGCAAGCAAGAGCCTTTTATAGCACAAAGGCCTATTCAACAGGGGGCGGAGCTAGCAGTCAGCTCCTGAGGTAATGCTCTCCTTCTCCCAGCTCCTCTAAAGAAAAGCGACATATAAGAACCAACCCTTCTTCTTCAGTGATATCTGGGCTCTCTCAGCCTCACCTCCCTCACAGGGTGTCTGTTGTGGGGAGAGGAAAGGGAAGGTGACTATAATCCGCTTTGAGACTCCTTCAGGGAGAGAAAAGCGGCATATAAGAACCAACCCTTCTTCTTCAGCAATATCAGGGCTCCTAGTCTCACCTCCCTCACAGGGTGTCTGTTGTGGGGAGAGGAAAGGGAAGGCGAATGGAAGCCGTACTGAGACTCCTTTGGGTAAAGAAAAGTGGCATATAAGAACCAACTCTTCTTCTTATGGTGGATTACAATGAGAAAGGACATTGAAATATATGCCCAGAGCTGTCCCATGTGTATCACTGCTAAACAGATAGAGGGCAACCTATGGGGATTGCTCCAAACTCTTGAAACCCCTTTGGCCCCATGGATGGTTATTTTGATAGACTTCATCACAGATTAGCCTTGAAGTTATGATGTGCTGCTCTAGTTGACTGTATCTGATGGAAGTCCCAATTAGTACACCATCAGCCGTCAAGCCACGCCCAAGTCGTCAACTGATAGCAAAGTCAAAGTCCAGTCCGGATGAGCTGAGCGGAATAGTCATGCAGCAAGCCTAGGTCAGGAACCAGGGAGACAGAGTTCAGAGTCAGAGACCAGATATTAAAACTGTAGATCTGAGAGCCAAGAGTCAGGAAACTGGGAGTGAGTCGAGGAGATCTTCGTTGGCACAAAGGCAGGACAGCAACCGAAGTAAAGGTGATGGGTAGGCTCAATGCACAGGTTGCACCCACAAGTAAACACCATTTCAGGCCTGCTTAAGTGCAACCTTCCTTAACATGCTGAATGGCCCTACCTGGGCCTTCAGGCATTGTCCGTCAAAGTGCCCTCACCTGGGCCCCATCGAATTTGATAGTGTGCCATGAGACAGGAGCTCCTGTGGCACTCTTGTCATCACCAGCTACGGCATTCCAGATAGCTGTCCGGGCTGTAGGGGGTTCTGGCATGGATGAGGACAAAGCCAGTGTGGAGGGCAGAGTTTCAACCTTGCTGGGCCACAGTTGCTCCTCCTGTTTGGGGCTTGGAACTTGCCAATTGAGCTCCTGTGCCTCACAGCCTCTTTCCCTCTTGATCTGACAGCAGTGGCAGCAGAGGCTCCGGTTGTGAAATCAATGGTCGCGGCAGCTATGTATAAACTGCAGGCAGGAGGTGGTGGTGGCAGCTCATGCTCTAAGAGCAGCACCAGTGGCAGCTTCACAGGGATTGGATATGGGGGAATAACACCATCCTCCCCTCAGCCCCCCCCCCCCAAGGGGGTTGGGTCCCGGCTAGGCAAGGAAGTGAGTGTGGAGTTCCTGCACTAGGTCAGGAGTGTGAACGTCCCCTGCAGATTCTCAGGATCACTCATCAGGCCCATAGCTCTTCCAATAAATTAAATATTTCAGTGTGCCCTGACAAATCTGGAAGTCCAAAAAGCAATGCACAACAAACTCTTCTTCCCCTTTGACCGGGATGGGGGCTGGTGGGGCGGCTGCTGGTGGCCAGGGATCCTCTGTTGCCACTGGCTGCAAAAGGGAACGTTGGAAAACAGGGTGGATCCAGTAGGACCAAGAGAGACAGAGCTTGAAACTAGTTAATCTGGTTGACCAGCTCAAAGGGCCCCACAAAGTGGGCACCCAATTTCTTGGGCAGCTGAGTTGTACACAGTGTGGATAATCACACTTTGCTTCCAATTGCAATGGGTTCCTCCTCTGTGTGGTAGGCATCTGCTTGAGCCTTATAGTGCTTTTGCACTTCCTGAAGTGTGTCTTTCAGGATTTGGTGCTGGGCTTGAAACTCTTCCAAACTGGCCGCTGCAAGGGGCACCAAGGGTGGTTCGATGTTGTCAGGCAGGAACTGTGAATGATACTCCTACAGAGCCTAGAATGGTCATGGGGTGAAGATAGCGGGGATTGCCCTGACGGATGACCTCCGGCTTCAGCTGGATACAGGCAGGTTGGTACTTCTTGTAATATTAATTATTTCAGCTGCATTTCACAAAGTTGACCATCATTTGTTAGCCCACCACTTCACTAGGATTGGGATTCAGGGGATAGCCCTCAAACGACTTATCTTCTTCCTCCAGAAATGGACACAGAGTGTAGGCCCTGTGGGATTTGTCAGCTTTCCGCAGGGCCTGTAAAACGGAGCTCTTCTACCAGGTCTATGGTTGAGGCTGCGGTCAGCAAATCAGGGACATCGCTCCCCCCCCCAGGAGTTGGAGTGTACGCTACTCCCCCATCCTTTCCTCTTCACCTCCTTGATAATTAGGGGAGGGATGGGATTTTAGCCTTCATGTTAGTAGATTGATGTTTTAATGGGAATTATAGGGAATTATCCCCCCCCCCCGTACTGTCCTACATCATGCACCCTCTGGCCCAGCTGATCTGGAGTTACAGGCTGGGTTGTCACCAATATGCAGATGACACCCAGCTCTTTCACCTGATGGATGGCCGACCTAACTCCCACCCAGAAACATTTGCCAGCTGTTCGGAAGCAGTGATGGGATAGTTCAAGAAGAGTCACCCAAAACTCAACCCCTCCAAGACAGAGGTTATGTGGCTGGCCAGACCAGGCAGCATGACTCCCATACCTGGAAGGGGTAGAACTAGAGATCTCGAACTTTGCCAGGAACCTGGGAGTGCCTCTTTATCTACGGAAGCACAGGTCACTGGGGTAGCCTGATTGGCCTTTTTCCACCTGTGCCAAGTGAGGCTACTAGTGCCCTACCTGTTCCTGGAACACCTGGTTACAGTGATCCATACAACAGCCATCTCCAGGCTAGATGTCTGTAACTCGCTGTATGTGGGCCTACCTCTGAGTCTGATCTGGAAGCTTCAACTGGTGCAAAATGCAGCTGCTAGGGTCATAGAGTTGGAAGGTATCTCCAGGTTCATCTAGTCCAGCCCCCTGCACAATGCAGGACTTCACAACTACCTGCCTACCCACAGTGACCCCAATTTCATGCCCAACTGATCCTCCTCACAGGAACACCTTGGAGGGCCCACATTGAACCATTCCTGAAGCAGCTGCACTGGTTGCCAGTTCTGTTCTGGATCAAGTTCAAGGTTTTGGTATTGATCTTCAAGGCCTTACACGGTCTTGGTCTTACATACCAGAGGGACCACTTTTCCTCCTATGAAGAAGAAGCGGTTCTTATATGCCGCTTTTCCTTACCTGAAGGAGGCTCAAAGCGGCTTACAGTCGCCTTCCCATTCCTCTCCCCACAACAGACACCCAACAGGGCACTTCGCTCTCTGAGTACCAACAGGGTGGTAATTCTGTTACTCAAATAGCTTGGGAATCATGACTATAGGAAGAGGCTGGGTACCGCAGGATCTTTTTTTACAGGGTCCAATCCCTGGAAGAAACCCTTCTTAAATGAAGAAGACAACTAAGCTTACACTCAAGGGGATTTATTTGGGGAAAATATTGGGATCGCTGCCTTGTCGTGGCAAGGGGGCTTGCGTAGCTCAGTGAAGCTATGAGCTATGCCGTGCAGGGCCACCCAAGACGGACAGGTCATAGCTGAGAGCTCTGACAAAAGTTGATCCACTGGAGAAGGAAATGGCAAACCACTCCAGTATCTTTGCCATGAAAACTCTATGGACAGTACCAAAAGACAAAACGATATGACGCCGGAAGATGAGCCCCTCAGGTCAGAAGGTGTCCAATAGGCTACCGGAGATGAGCAGACGGCTAGTACGAGTAGCGCCAGAATGAATGAAGCGACTGGGCCAAAGCCAAAAGGACGCTCAGTTGTGGAGGTAACTGGAGGTGAAAAGACAGTCCGATGCTGTAAAGATTTTTATTCCATAGGAACCTGGAACGTCAGATCCATGAATCAAGGCAAGCTGGACGTGGTTAAACAAGAGATGACAAGATTGAACATCGACATTTTAGGAATTAGTGAACTAAAATGGACAAGAATGGGTGAATTTAATTCAGATGACCATCAGGTATACTACTGTGGACAAGAATCTCACAGAAGAAATGGAGTAGCCTTAATCTGTCTCTCTTAATAAAACAGTAAGAAGGGTTGGGGTGGGCTGAGTCCGTAATCAAAACTCCTGGATTGGCTCCTTGGCCCCAGACTGACAAGTGGAGGGGCCTATCAGAAGGTGCAAAGCGCCTTCCGATTGGGCCCTCACCAGGATAGACCACAGCTGCCAGGCTGCCCCTGACCACCGCAGGGAGGTCAGTAGGGCTGCCAAAGGGGATGAGAACGGAGGTTTGGACAGGCTGTGTCAGCCCTTTTCGCCCCAAGGCTGTCCTAACTGTCATGTCCAACTGCAAATTGCCTCAGAATACTGACAGAGCTGGCAGGAGGCTGGAGAGTGCTCCCCCCCTCCCCCCTCCCTTCAGGCCTGCTGCGAAGGAGCCTCTGACAGGCCCTGACTGGGGGGAGGGAGGCCTTTCCAAGAGCAACACAGGGGAGCCTGAGGGCCTTCCTTTTGGGGGGGGGACTTTCCCCTTCTGCCAAACAGTTGGCTGACAGGGAGGCCACAGAAAAGCCCCATATTACTTAAAATACTGCTCTGCCCGGGGGTTAGACACAACCAAGCCATGTGTCTTTCTTCTTTGCAACTCTCTGCAGATTTGAGGCCTACTGCAAAGCGTTATTCTGCAGACAAAACTGGATGCTGTTGCAGTTTCTTTTGTCTCCTGTTTCATCTGCACAACAACCCTGTGCAGTAGGCCCCAAGTCTTTCAATTCAACAACCTGTGTGGGAGGCCTTAAATGTTTCTTCTCTACCACAACCCTGTCCAAAGTAGCCCTTTCTGCCTGGGGAACTGATCTTGATACTCTGGTGAGCTGTAATTCCAGCTCCTTTGGGTAGTAAACAACAGGGTACAAAAATCCGTTATTCTAAGGAGCAACCATGACAGAAGCATGTGGGCACATAACATTTTATCAACAGTGAAAAAATGGAGAAGAAGGAACAGGGTGGACACCTGTGTACTGTGACTACCCCATGTGTATTAGGGCAGAGGGGCATTTCGGTGTCTGTGGCCTAATTCACACAAGAAGGGAAATGACGCAGAACTGGGAGGAATTGGTTGCCATGTAATCTCCCCCTAAGAAGAGTCTCCAGTCTGATTTTCCCTTCACATATCTGAGGACATGGCTCTGGAAAGCTCATCTGTAACCACTATGCCACAATTCCCAAAGGTCAGTCCTCTCCCACACTCAACGAACATTCCACACCACAGGTTCTTGACACCCATATCTCCACACCCATACCCTCATTTGCCACCACACCACCACAACCTCCCACACAACACACACATTCAACCCCATGCCCTTACAGACTGGACAACTCCTCCCCTTCCTCTTCCCACTGCCAAGCTCTAGCACCCATTGCATTCTTGGATACAATGGGATTTGCCCCTAGTAATCAATAAAAGAATAGGAAAAGCAGTTTTGGGATACAATCCCCAAAATGACAGAATGATCTCAGTTCGAATCCAAGGCAAACCATTCAACATCAGAGTAATCCAGGTCTATGCCCCAACCACTGCTGCTGAAGAGGATGAAGTTGATCAGTTCTATGAAGCCCTACAACACCTTCTAGAAGCAACACCAAAAAATGATGTGCTTATCATCATAGGGGATTGGAATGCCAAAGTAGGAAGCCAAAAGATAACCGGGATAACAGGCAAGTTTGGCCTTGGAGTACAAAATGAAGCAGGGCACAGGCTGGTAGAATTTTGTCAAGAGAATACAATGGTCATAGCAAAAACTCTATTCCAACAACTCAAGAGACGACTCTACACATGGACAACACCAGACGGTCAAAACAGAAATCAGATTGACTATGTGCTCTGCAGCCAAAGATGGAGAAGTTCTATACAGTCAATAAAAACAAGACCAGGAGCCGATTGTGATTCAGATCATCAGCTTCTTGTTGCAAAATTTAGGCTTAAATTGAAGAAAGCCTGGAAAAGCACTAGGCCACTCAGGTTTGAATTAAATCATATCCCTGATGAATATACAGTAGAGGTGACAAGTAGATTTAAGGAATTAGATCTGATAGACAGAGTGCCTGAAGAACTATGGACGGAGGTTCGCAACATTGTACAAGAGGTAGCAACTAAAACCATCCCAAAGAAAAAGAATTGCAGGAAAGCAAAATGGCTGTTGGAGGAAGCTTTACAAATAGCTGAGGAGAGAAGGGAAGTGAAAGGCAAGGGAGAAAGAGAACGATACACCCAATTGAATGCAGAATTCCAGAGAATAGCTAGAAGAGATAAGAATGCCTTCTTAAATGAACAGTGCAAACAAATAGGAGAAAACAATAGAATGGGGAGGACCAGAGATCTTTTTATGAAAATTGGAGATATGAAGAGAATGTTTCATCCAAAGATGGGCATGATAAAGGACCGAAATGGTAGGGACCTCACAGAAGCAGAAGAGATTTTAAAAAGGTGGCAAAATTATGCAGAGGAATTATACAAGAGCTAGCTTAAAATCCCTGATAACCACAATGGGGTAGTCACTGACCTGGAGCCAGACATCCTGGAATGTGAAGTCAAGTGGGCCTTAAGAAGTCTGAGCAACCATAAAGATAGTGGAGGTGACAACATTCCAGTTCAACTATTCAAAATCGTAAAAGGCGATGAAGTAAAAGTGCTAAACTCAATATGGGGAGCACATTGACAACCTTTCAAATACTTAAAGAGGGATATCATGTCCCCCTCTCAACCTCCTTTTCTCCAGGCTGAACATTCCCAAGTACCTCAACCGATCTTCATAGGGCTTGGTCCCTTGGCCCCAGATCATCTTCGTCGCTCTCCTCTGAACCCTTTCAATTTTATCTACGTCCTTCTTGAAGTGAGGCCTCCAGAACTGCACACAGTACTCCAGGTGTGGTCTGACCAGTGCCGTATACAATTCCTAACTGTCTGCAGAGGCTCCGCAATGAGGTCAATCCCCTTATCCTCTTCAGGTCTGGTTGTATTCTCTTTATTCAGAGTTGCACAGCTCCTGTCTATGAACTCCTCCCCTTTCTTAATTTCTGTCAGAGTAATAATCCTCTCTTCTAAGGCCCTAATCCTTTCCTCCAAAAGTCTTACCAGCGTACACTTGGGGCAGATGTAGTCCATCTTGTCTTTAAGGAGGAGGGCAATCATGTCACACTCATTGCAGATGATGGGATGAGTGTCCTGGAGGTTCATCGTACCTTCTAGACAGTGCAACTACTAGGAAAATATAGTCTACAGATTCTAATTGCTAGGCTACGAGCCCCAGGCTAAGAGCCACAGACCAAGAGGAACAGTCCTTTTTAATCCTCCCAGCAATCACCCAGCAATCACCTCACTCAGCACCAAAATAGCCTGACCTGGTCAGCAGCAGCAGCTCTCCCAGCAGCTCTCTCCACATGCTCTCAGCTGTCTGATGTATGCCACCGTGAGCCAGTTCACTGAGAGTGGCAGCAAATAAATCTCAGTATCAATAAACAAAAACAAACAATGTTAATGTTCAGATTTCTAAACCACTTTAATCTATGTGGAAAAGTGGGGAATAAATATCTTAATAAGTAAACAGTTACAGTCATGTATAGTAATACTCTGAACTCTGGTGCTGGAGAAGACTCTTGCAAGTCCCTTGAAATGCAAGGTGAACAAACCAGTCAGTCCTAAAGGAGATCAGCCCTGACTGCGCTTTAGAAGGTCAGATCCTGAAGATGAAACTCAAATACTTTGGCCACCTCATGAGAAGGTAGGAGTCCCTGGAGAAGAGCCTAATGCTGGGAGCGATTGAGGGCAAAAGAAGAAGGGGACAACAAAGAATGAGGTGGCTGGATGGAGTCACTGAAGCAGTCAGTGTGAACTTAAATGGCCTCCGCGGAATGGTAGAGGACAGGAAGGCCTGGAGGATCATTGTCCAGGGGGTCACGATGGGTTGGACATGACTTTGCAATCTAACAATAACATAGTAATACAGTGCTAAATATTACTGCACACCAGCCTTTAAAAAAGAGCTATAAATGCCAAATACTATTGCATGTCAATACTAGATACTGCCAAAAACTATATACTATTGCAAATTGGCTGTTGAAGTATGGAACACAATTAGATGACATCAAATGTTGACTAGCAGGTGGCGACTATCCCAGTAACGACGCACACCCGTATTTGGCAACAAATTGGCCGCAGCCGTTTATTAACCAGAACCCTCCCACCTGAGGGTTGGCCCGCATGCCAGGTAAAGGAGCCCCTGCCTTGTCAACCGGCCGGCTGACCACCAAGCCCGCGGCTTTCCAGCTCCTCGCCTCACTCCCAGACAGGAGGATGGGATGCCTACCGCTGCGGGATCCCTGGGAAGCGACTATCGAGGACCCCACGGGCGTCCGCCTCCATGTGGCCTCCTCCTCTCGCTTGGCCACGGGCCCCTGGCCTCCCAGCCGGGTAGGCCGCGCCCGGTTATGGCCGGTCTCCTTAACGAGACCCCCTACTCCAGGGAGTCCCGTACGCAGACGGGCTCCCTGCCAACGGGCTCCCAACCTTGCATGACCTGCCACTGGACAGGAACAATAGGTCCCTGTTCCCACCAACCCTCACTCAAAACCTTGCACAAAACATCCCGCACGTCGGACAGCCAGAGGTCACACCCACGCTCGGAAAGGTGAACCCCATCCGACCGAAACAGCAGCGGGGAACAGAAAGTTATATTAGGGTGAGGAACAAGCACGCCCCCTAATGAAAGTACAGTCTTCAGCGCGGCCTTATTCGCCTTCTGCTTGGCCCAGTTCACGCGATCGGACCGCCTTGCGGCCCGCCAAACAAACCGATCCAACATCTTGGACCATACCAACGTGGTATGTGGCAAACGTTGTCGCAGGATCCTCAAGTCCTCCGTCATGGCTGCAATCAACTGACGGCTGCTCATGGATGGCAGATCATTCTCTCCCAAGTGTATCACCAACACATGGAGGCCGTATCTCGAGGTAAGCAGCCATAGCCCGTCGCGGGCGGTCTGCCTCCCCCCGGGACGCCGGAAGGTACACATGAGTCCCCTTGCCCCTTTGGTCACACTTGGAACGGCGTACGAGGCACTGGACCCCCGAGTCCACTATCTCCACGTCCGCAAACTGCAGGCCCGCAGACGACCGGGCAGAACGGGACTGGGCCACCAACTCGCCGCCCCGCAAGGCTCCGTGGAAAGCTGCTGTGAATGCCGCCCGAAACAGGACCCGCTCAAAATCGGAACGAGCCACAGCACGCAAGTGCCCCAGCAGCTGATGCAGTATGGCTTTAGTGATGGGGCATTGGGGAGCAGGCCCAGGCGCAGTCTGCCACCCCCAGCCCTTCACCGCTTGCCGGGCCAGGAACGATGTCCCCGGATCCCAGGCTCCCACGGCCTTGGAGCAGAAGGAAAGACCGGCCAGTGTGACCCGTAAAGTCCGGTAGGAAAGTCCCCGTTCCCGGAGGTGAGCCAGGAAACGCAGCAGCAGACCCTCCGTCATGGGCCAGACGGAAGAATGCCCGGCCAGGCGAGCGAAGTCCACGAACTGCCAGGCTGCCCTCCGATACGCCCACCGCATGGATACTGCCAGAGACGACAGGACCCCATCCACAATCAGCCGACGCCTAGCTCCCACAGGTCCGCCGGGCACGCTGCTGGTTTTGCTGCCGCTGCAGGGGCGAGGCGGCGAAATCTCTTGACCTGAAACCGAGAGAGAGCGTCGGCCAACTCATTGGTCACCCCCGGGACATGTCTGGCACGGAAGGAGACATTGTGAGACAAACAAGCCAAAACGAACACCCGAACCAGGCGCATAACCCTGGGGGACCTGGACGTCTGCCTGTTCACGATCTGCACCACGGCCTGATTGTCGCACCAGAACTCAACCCGACGATTCGTGAACCGGGGCCCCCAAATGCGGACGGCCACCGCAATGGGGAAAAATTCTAGGAAGGTCAAGTCACGGTGGACCTCCGCCGCCCAGGCGTCTGGCCACCGCGCAGCGCACCACTCCCCGTCAAAGTACACCCCGAACCCGCATCCACCAGCGGCGTCGGAATGGACCTGTAGCTGATCCTGGGGGGCATAAGGCACCTGCCAAATGGCCACGCCGTTGAAACCATCCAGGAACTGCTCCCATACCCGTAGGTCCTTGGTGATACGAAGGTGGTGAAAAGGACGTGACAAGCCCCGGGTGGCGAAGGACAAACGAAAGCAGAACGCCCTCCCCAGGGTGACCACCCTGCAGGCGAAATTCAGGTGCCCCAGCAGCACCTGGATGTCCCGCAGTGTGCACTTTTCCCTGCCCAGAATACCCCGTATGAGTTCCCGAAGGGAGGCCACCTTGTCCGCCGGCAACCGTGATGTCCCCGCCATGGTGTCGAGCTCAACCCCCAGGAACGTGAGTCTAGCCGCCGGACCCTCGGTCTTATCGGCAGACAACGGCACGCCCAATGCTGACATCACCGGTTGGAACGACTTCAAACTGCCGGAACAGACGTCCGTGCCCGCCGGGCCTGCCATCAAAAAGTCGTCCAAGTCAGTGGTCCCCAACCTGCGGGCCGCGGCCCGGTGCCGGGCCGCAAAGGCCATGGCACCGGGCCGCGGCTCCCTCTCCCCGCCCCGCCCCCGCAGTAAAAAACTTCCCAGGCCGCAAGCTTGCGGCCCGGGAAGCTTCTTACTGCGGGAGGCGGGGAGAGGGAATCAGGACAGGACAGGAAGGCCTGGAGGATCATTGTCCAGGGGGTCACGATGGGTTGGACATGACTTTGCAATCTAACAATAACATAGTAATACAGTGCTAAATATTACTGCACACCAGCCTTTAAAAAAGAGCTATAAATGCCAAATACTATTGCATGTCAATACTAGATACTGCCAAAAACTATATACTATTGCAAATTGGCTGTTGAAGTATGGAACACAATTAGATGACATCAAATGTTGACTAGCAGGTGGCGACTATCCCAGTAACGACGCAGACCCGTATTTGGCAACAAATTGGCCGCAGCCGTTTATTAACCAGAACCCTCCCACCTGAGGGTTGGCCCGCATGCCAGGTAAAGGAGCCCCTGCCTTGTCAACCGGCCGGCTGACCACCAAGCCCGCGGCTTTCCAGCTCCTCGCCTCACTCCCAGACAGGAGGATGGGATGCCTACCGCTGCGGGATCCCTGGGAAGCGACTATCGAGGACCCCACGGGCGTCCGCCTCCATGTGGCCTCCTCCTCTCGCTTGGCCACGGGCCCCTGGCCTCCCAGCCGGGTAGGCCGCGCCCGGTTATGGCCGGTCTCCTTAACGAGACCCCCTACTCCAGGGAGTCCCGTACGCAGACGGGCTCCCTGCCAACGGGCTCCCAACCTTGCATGACCTGCCACTGGACAGGAACAATAGGTCCCTGTTCCCACCAACCCTCACTCAAAACCTTGCACAAAACATCCCGCACGTCGGACAGCCAGAGGTCACACCCACGCTCGGAAAGGTGAACCCCATCCGACCGAAACAGCAGCGGGGAACAGAAAGTTATATTAGGGTGAGGAACAAGCACGCCCCCTAATGAAAGTACAGTCTTCAGCGCGGCCTTATTCGCCTTCTGCTTGGCCCAGTTCACGCGATCGGACCGCCTTGCGGCCCGCCAAACAAACCGATCCAACATCTTGGACCATACCAACGTGGTATGTGGCAAACGTTGTCGCAGGATCCTCAAGTCCTCCGTCATGGCTGCAATCAACTGACGGCTGCTCATGGATGGCAGATCATTCTCTCCCAAGTGTATCACCAACACATGGAGGCCGTATCTCGAGGTAAGCAGCCATAGCCCGTCGCGGGCGGTCTGCCTCCCCCCGGGACGCCGGAAGGTACACATGAGTCCCCTTGCCCCTTTGGTCACACTTGGAACGGCGTACGAGGCACTGGACCCCCGAGTCCACTATCTCCACGTCCGCAAACTGCAGGCCCGCAGACGACCGGGCAGAACGGGACTGGGCCACCAACTCGCCGCCCCGCAAGGCTCCGTGGAAAGCTGCTGTGAATGCCGCCCGAAACAGGACCCGCTCAAAATCGGAACGAGCCACAGCACGCAAGTGCCCCAGCAGCTGATGCAGTATGGCTTTAGTGATGGGGCATTGGGGAGCAGGCCCAGGCGCAGTCTGCCACCCCCAGCCCTTCACCGCTTGCCGGGCCAGGAACGATGTCCCCGGATCCCAGGCTCCCACGGCCTTGGAGCAGAAGGAAAGACCGGCCAGTGTGACCCGTAAAGTCCGGTAGGAAAGTCCCCGTTCCCGGAGGTGAGCCAGGAAACGCAGCAGCAGACCCTCCGTCATGGGCCAGACGGAAGAATGCCCGGCCAGGCGAGCGAAGTCCACGAACTGCCAGGCTGCCCTCCGATACGCCCACCGCATGGATACTGCCAGAGACGACAGGACCCCATCCACAATCAGCCGACGCCTAGCTCCCACAGGTCCGCCGGGCACGCTGCTGGTTTTGCTGCCGCTGCAGGGGCGAGGCGGCGAAATCTCTTGACCTGAAACCGAGAGAGAGCGTCGGCCAACTCATTGGTCACCCCCGGGACATGTCTGGCACGGAAGGAGACATTGTGAGACAAACAAGCCAAAACGAACACCCGAACCAGGCGCATAACCCTGGGGGACCTGGACGTCTGCCTGTTCACGATCTGCACCACGGCCTGATTGTCGCACCAGAACTCAACCCGACGATTCGTGAACCGGGGCCCCCAAATGCGGACGGCCACCGCAATGGGGAAAAATTCTAGGAAGGTCAAGTCACGGTGGACCTCCGCCGCCCAGGCGTCTGGCCACCGCGCAGCGCACCACTCCCCGTCAAAGTACACCCCGAACCCGCATCCACCAGCGGCGTCGGAATGGACCTGTAGCTGATCCTGGGGGGCATAAGGCACCTGCCAAATGGCCACGCCGTTGAAACCATCCAGGAACTGCTCCCATACCCGTAGGTCCTTGGTGATACGAAGGTGGTGAAAAGGACGTGACAAGCCCCGGGTGGCGAAGGACAAACGAAAGCAGAACGCCCTCCCCAGGGTGACCACCCTGCAGGCGAAATTCAGGTGCCCCAGCAGCACCTGGATGTCCCGCAGTGTGCACTTTTCCCTGCCCAGAATACCCCGTATGAGTTCCCGAAGGGAGGCCACCTTGTCCGCCGGCAACCGTGATGTCCCCGCCATGGTGTCGAGCTCAACCCCCAGGAACGTGAGTCTAGCCGCCGGACCCTCGGTCTTATCGGCAGCCAACGGCACGCCCAATGCTGACATCACCGGTTGGAACGACTTCAAACTGCCGGAACAGACGTCCGTGCCCGCCGGGCCTGCCATCAAAAAGTCGTCCAAGTCAGTGGTCCCCAACCTGCGGGCCGCGGCCCGGTGCCGGGCCGCAAAGGCCATGGCACCGGGCCGCGGCTCCCTCTCCCCGCCCCGCCCCCGCAGTAAAAAACTTCCCAGGCCGCAAGCTTGCGGCCCGGGAAGCTTCTTACTGCGGGAGGCGGGGAGAGGGAATCAGGGCCGGGCCGTGCCTGTGCGGGTCACGCCCGCTCAGCCCGATCCGCGGGCGCGGCCCGTGGGCGCGGCTCGGGTGCGGCCCGAACCGCGGGCGCGGCGTGGGCGCGGCCCGCGGCCCGATCTGTGGGCACGGCCCGCGGGCGCGGCCCGATCCGTGGGCGCGGCCCGCGGGCGCGGCCCGATCCGCGGGCGTGGCCCGCACGGGCGCGGCCCGCGGGGGCGCGGCCCGATGCCCTGCCGGTCCCCAGCCTCGGAAAGGTTGGGGACCACTGGTCCAAGTAGTGCGCCAACTCAGGGATCCCCCCCCCGGACCCTGGCTGCCCACTCGAGGAAGGAGCTGAACACTTCGAAGGCCGTGCATGCAATGGAGCAACCCATTGGCATCGCGTTGTCTATGTACCATCCATCGAGGAACCGGAAGCCCAGGAGGCAGAATTCATCCGGGTTGACAGGCAGAAGCCGGAAGGCCGATTGCACGTCGCACTTCGCGATCAGTGCTCCGGGACCACACCGGCGAACCATGTCCACCGCCTCATCGAACGGGGTGTAGCGTACTGCGCACAGCTCCGGCGGGATAAAGTCGTTGACCGACCCGCCACTCGGGTATGACAGGTGTTGGATGAGGCGGTATTCCCTGGGAGCCTTCTTCGGCACGACACCAAGCGGGGAAACCCTCAAGTTGGGAAGAGGTGGCCCACTGAAAGGACCAGCGATACGGCCCGCGGCCCGTTCTTTCAACAACTTGGCCGTCACCACATCAGGCAGCTCGCGGGCTGACCGCAGGTTCCCGCTCGTGGATGCCACCCGCTCGCCGGTGAACGGGATCCGGAAACCCTCAGAAAAACCAGCAGCCAAGTAAGCGGCCGCCGGCCTGTCCGGGTAATGACCCCGCCACGCCAGAAGCACGGGCAGCTTGACCGGCGTGGGAGCCATCCTGCGGAGCTGCCCCGCCGCCTCAGCTGGACTTTGGGGCATTGGAAGGAGCCGCGGAACCCAATCCCCCGTCCTTTCTTCCGGTATGCCGGAATGGCCGACGCCCAGGCCCGGCTGGCCTGCAGCGCGCTGGCCAATTTCCGGGCCCCACCCCTGGACCTGGAGGCCCCAGGCGACAGAGACCGGGACCCCCAAGAGCCGCGCGGGGGTTGGCCATGGGAGCTGGACCGATCCCGGGCCCGCCTCCCCCCCGGGCACTCCTCCCACGGCGCCGGTCGGACGCAGACCCCGAGGTGCCCGACCCCACCCCACCGCTCCCAGGCGAGGCCGGGGCCGCTTGGGCCTCCCCCCGCCCCGCTCCGCCTGGGCTCGCGGCCCCCACCGGGCAGGAAAGGAGGCCGGGCCGGGCTGCGACAACTCCTGCGTGGCCTTGCCGAGGATGAAGGCCCAGAAGGCCTGTCCACCGCCCCCCGTCCCTCAGGAGCAGCAGGGCCTGGCTGGCCAACAGGCCCGGCGCCCGTGGTGGGAGCCCCGCCCTGTGCGGTGCCTCCCGGCCACCTCATCCCCCCCGTGGCCGGCGGCGGCCGACTTCTGGCGGCGAGGCATCCAGCCGCCCCTCTTTTCCCCCGACCTCGATCTCCCTCGCCGGGCCCGCCGCTGTCCGCCAAATAGTTGGGGATTTTTTTTTCGTAGTCCGCGGCCCCGACGAGGAAGATCTCCTAGCTGCCCCGGCCGAAGAAAGGCGAGTGCCCGAAGAGCCGTCCGCCCGCCGGCCTGCCCTGCCTCTACACGCCCCGAACAGCAACCTGTCCGGGCGCGTGGTCGAAGGGGAAAGAGGGCGGGCTGTGTGCACACGGCCTTTTTAAGGCCGGCAGCCCCGCCCCTCTCTTTGGCGCGCTGCGTCACGGCCGCTGACGCAGCCGGGTCCGTGCCGCTCCCGGGCGCCACCGCCGTGTCAACGGCGGCCGCGTTCATTCGCGGCCGCTATATGTCAAGAAAGAAATACTAGCTGTGAAATATCAAATATTGTGTTGAAATATCACTGAATATGGAAACTCATGTTTAGAAAATATTGGAAGATCATTCTGGGAGATCATTTTGTAGCAACATTTTCCTAAGAGAAGTTTGGGGACCCAATTCAACTGTGGCCCTAGTGACTCTATTTGAGTCTTAAAATGACTTCTGTTTTTTAGTTCTGTTTTCCTCTTTGGACAAGTATAGAGAAATATACCTGAGGGGGAAAGGATGTTTCAGGATTGCTCTTTATCCAATTTCAAGCTATGTTTGAAAAACACAGGCCTGAGCTTTGTTGTGCCTGAACTAGAAGCATTTTGTCCTGTCAGCTTGCTGGCTTTCACTGGATTTTCAGTTCAAATAGAATTTCTGTTCCCTTTAGGTCATGCTGGCTGAGGGTTTCTGTGGCTGTCCTCAAAACTCATTTTCTTTAATCCAGGATTAGTACTTGTTGCCCTCTGCTACTATTTCAACTAGTGTAATGTCTTTTCCCCCTTCAATACTGACTTAAAAAAAAAAAAACCGACACGTTTTGGTCCAAACCAATTCATAATCACAGTATATCCTCCACAAACATTTTGTTGGCCTTTACAAGCAGAATATTTCCCCACTCTATCTCAACATTATTACAAGGGAGTTGACTTCCTTACCGAGGAAATCTAACCTCTGTGATCCTGTCAGAGCTTTTATATGTTTGTTTCCAGATATATGACTTAGCTTCCCAGCACTAAACTGTGTGATGATGTCGGTCTAATTTGCTAAATAAAAGGTGTTTGAGCAAAGGAGAGGGAAGTATAAAAATCAAAGTCAGCCAAGAGGAATGCAAACATATAACACAGATATTCAAAAGGACGGTTCTGATTTTCCCCTTTCCCCTTTTAACAAGAGCACCGCTGTTCTCCTTGAGCCAATGGTACTCACTCTGTGCATTGGGGAGAGCCACTTCTGCAATTACCATTGTCCGGGAGGGCCAGGGGTAGCCGGCACAGCAGAGAAGGAAGCTGACATGAGCCGCGTGGCAAATGGCCGCACAAGCCGGGACTCGGGCAGGGGCAGGGAGAACCTGCTGAAACCCCGGGGCTGTGCGTGGCCAGCTTGAGACATTGAGAACCCGCCCGGATTTGGGGTTTGGGGGCAGGGGTTTAGGAGTGCGGAACAAGGAAGAGACGCTTCCCTGATAGTGGAGAAGGAGGAAGTGCGGTCTCGGAACAATGAGGAACAGTCTCGGGCAGCCCATGGGAGGGGTGTTGGGGGGGAGAGCTGTAACTTGAACCTCCCCACTCATATGCCCCGGGGAAGGGCCCGGCCGAGGAGACAGGAGCGTTGGAACCTGCAAAAGAAAACTTACCTGCTGGGAAGAAGAAGAGTTGAGATGCAGTGGGCCCAGAGGGGCGGGGCCGGAAAGGCATAGGCGGGGACTTTATGTAGTTGGGGTGGAGACACAAAGGGGGATATAAGGCGCAGAGACAGAAGAGTAGGTTGCTGGGTGTTGGAGAGGGAGCACGGGGACTGTAAGCGGATGTTGTGGCAATAAACGAAGTTAGCATCAGGAGACTGCCTGGCTTTCTGGCACTTTGTGGCGAGGGGTACCCAGCGACACGGCCGAGAAGGGACTGCCACCAGGAGGGCCGGAGAGTGCCCCACACCCATCAACCAAAAGAGTACAGTTGCCAATCTCTAGGTGGTGCCTGGAGGCCTCCTGGAATTAGAACTGATCTCAAGGCAATAGAGATCAGTTCCCCAGGAGAAAATGGGTGCCTGGATTGTGCAGTTCTAGGCCTTTCTGAGGTCCCTCTCCAAACCCAATCCTTTCCAGTCTCCACGCCCAAAGCCTCAGGAATGTCTCATTCCAGAGGTGGCAGTGAAGCAAAGGAGACGCATTTACTGATGCCCCTTTGGTCAGGAAGAACCAGCAATCACCCATTCTTGTGGTTTCAAGGTGAGGTCCAACTGCCAGGACGCCCATTTCCTTGAAGCATGTCACGGATGCCTCACTTGGGAATGGTACTCAGAAGAACTGCAGATGATATGTCAAAAAGCCAGATGTGGTTATGGAGTCACTGAGGATCACTCCAGTATCCATTCAGTGGCATGGATTACTTGTCTTGGTTCAAAAGGCTTCCATGTTGCTGATGTTCTGCAGATTTTGTAATACTGTTTTATTTCAATTGGCTTATTTCATTATAATATTTGTTGACTGACTGTAAGCAGCTTCAAGCAAGGTCAGAATCAAGTCAATTTTGAAACAAACACATACATTATTGACTGGATCACTTTTATTGACTTCTTATTCATCTCTGTTCATGAATCCTCCCCCCCCCCCAAAAAAAAGAAGATTTTCATTATGTTACTTTGATGGCGGCCTGATTGGGCAGAAAGTTCAGATATATATGTTGTAAATAAATAAATAAACAAACATATTCTCAGGTGGGGCAGACATAAACATGAGGGAAATCGAAGGAGGAGGAGTCTCAAAGTGGGTTACAGTCACCTTCCCTTTCCTCTCCCCACAAAGACATCCTGTGAGGGAGGTGAGCCTGAGAGAGCCCTGAGATTACTGAAGAATAGAATCATAGAATCATAGAGTTGGAAGGGGCCATACAGGCCATCTAGTCCAACCCCCTGCTCAACGCAGGATCAGCCCTAAGCATCCTAAAGCATCCAAGAAAAGTGTGTATCCAACCTTTGCTTGAAGACTTCCAGTGAGGGGGAGCTCACCCCCTCCTTAGGCAGCCTATTCCACTGCTGAACTACTCTGACTGTGAAAAACTTTTTCCTGATATCTAGCCTATATCGTTGTACTTGAAGTTTAAACCCATTACTGCGTGTCCTCTCCTCTGCAGCCAGCAGAAACAGCATCCTGCCCTCCTCCAAGTGACAACCTTTCAAATACTTAAAGAGGGCTATCATGTCCCCTCTCAACCTCCTTTTCTCCAGGCTGAACATTCCCAAGTCCCTCAACCTATCTTCATAGGGCTTGGTCCCTTGGCCCCAGATCATCTTCGTCGCTCTCCTCTGTACCCTTTCAATTTTATCGACGTCCTTCTTGAAGTGAGGCCTCCAGAACTGCACACAGTACTCCAGGTGTGGTCTGACCAGTGCCGTATACAATGGGACTATGACATCTTGTGATTTTGATGTGATGCCCCTGTTGATACAGCCCAAAATGGCATTTGCCTTTTTTACCACTGCATCACACTGCCTGCTCATGTTTAGTTTACAATCCACAAGTACCCCAAGGTCTCATTCACACACAGTGCTACCTAGAAGCATATCCCCCATCCAGTAGGCATGCTTTTCATTTTTCTGACCCAGATGCAGAACTTTACATTTATCTTTATTAAATTGCATCTTGTTCTCATTTGCCCATTTTTCCATTGTGTTCAGATCTCGTTGAACTCTGTCTCTATCTTCCGGAGTATTTGCCAGTCCTCCCAATTTGGTGTCATCTGCAAACTTGATGAATAGTCCCTCCACCCCCTCATCTAGATCATTAATAAATATGTTAAAAAGTACCAGGCCGAGCACCGAGCCCTGAGGTACCCCGCTACTCACCTCTCTCCAGTCTGATGAAACACCATTGACAACAACTCTTTGAGTGCGGTTCTCTAACGAATTCCCTATCCACCTAACTATCTGAAAATCCAGATTGCAGTCCTTCAACTTATCCATCAGAACATCATGGGGAACCTTGTCAAAAGCTTTATTAAAATCCAAGTAAATGACATCAACCGAATTTCCCCGATCCAGCAAACCTGTTACTTGGTCAAAAAAGGAAACTAGGTTGGTCTGGCAGGACCTGTTGGAGACAAATCCATGCTGACTTCCTTGGATCACCAAATTGTCCTCCAGATGTTTGCAGATCACTCCCTTTAATATCTGCTCCATTATCTTCCCCACAACAGAGGTCAGACTCACTGGTCTGTAGTTTCCTGGGTCATCCTTCCTCCCTTTTTTGAAGATCGTAATAATGTTTGCTCTTTTCCAGTCCTCCGGGACATCTCCAGTCCTTAAAGAGGTTCCGAAGATGATGGACAAGGGCTGTGCAAGTTATCTGGAAAGTTCTTTGAGTACTCTCGGGTGCATTTCATCCGGACCAGGGGATTTGAACTCATCCAGTGCAGCTAAATGCCTCTCGACAACCTCTCTATCCATGTTAACCTGCCACCCAGACACTATGCTTTGGCTACGGCCATCTCTAGATGTGCCTAAACACTTTGACCTGTGGGAAAAAACAGATGTAAAATAGGCACTAAGCCTTTCTGCTTTCTCTGCATCTCTCGTTAGAGTTTGTCCATCCGCACCCAACAGTGGACCTATTGCTTCCTTTACTTTACGTTTGCTCCTCACGTAACTGAAAAATCTTTTCTTGTTACAATGGGCTTCCCTGGCCAATCTTAGCTCACTCTCAGCTTTGGCCTTTCTGATGATTGATCTACAGTGCCTAGTACCTGTAGGTACTCTTCTTTAGAGCTCTGTCCTTCCCTCCATTTCCTGAACATTTTCCTTTTCTTTCTTAGTTCCTCTTGAAGTTCTCTGTTCATCCAAATAGGCTTCTTAGAGCTCCTGCAGTGTTTTTGTATTTCTGGGATAGTCATAGATTGAGCATACAATAGCTCTTGTTTGAGTAGCGCCCACCCTTCACATGCTCCCTTCCCTTCCAGCATTCTCGTCCATGGTATGACATTCATCATGTCTCTGAGTTTATTAAAGTTTGCCCTGCGAAAATCCAACATCCGCGTCTGGCTACAAGCTCTCCATCTCAAAAGGAATTCTATGAGGACATGGTCACTTCCCCCTAGGGTCCCCACCTCCTTCACCTCATCCACCAACTCTTGCCTGTTGGTCAGTATTAAGTCCAGTATGGCTGAACCTCTTGTGGGTTCATCTACCATTTGATAAATGAAATTGTCAGCCAGGCAGGTCAGAAAGTTGCATGACTGAGGACGCTTCGCAGAGTTTGTTTCCCAGCACACATCTGGGAAATTGAAGTCACCCATGATGACAAGGTCCTGACAAGTTATCTTGTCCTGAGAACAGAGTTAAATTCAAATTGCATTACATATTACTAACATAACAATTCAGATGAGCCTCTTGTGGCGCAGAGTGGTAAGGCAGCCGTCTGAAAGCTTTGCCCATGAGGCTGGGAGTTCAGTCCCAGCAGCCGGCTCAAGGTTGACTCAGCCTTCCATCCTTCCGAGGTCGGTAAAATGAGTACCCAGCTTGCTGGGGGGTAAATGGTAATGACTGGGGAAGGCACTGGCAAACCACCCTGTATTGAGTCTGCCAAGAAAACGCTGGAGGGCGTCACCCCAAGGGTCAGACATGACTCGGTGCTTGCACAGGGGATACCTTTACCTTTACCTTGACCTGTTTGCCCTATGTAGAGAACAGAGGGACCAAGTTTGAAGATGAGCAGGTGTATAAGCCTTTGATGGTATAGGTGACGTTGTTAGGTCCAGTAATTGTGGCATTGGAGTGTATATGGCTGCACAGTTGGCATCTTGGTTTGTTGGAGGCTCCAGGACCAGTGTCCATGTTCCCATTCGATGCTGCATTGTTGTGGGTGAGGAGTTGTTTGAGATTGGGGGGGGGCTGTCTGTGTGAAAGAAACGGTTTACCCCCCAGTGCTTGGGAAAGAGAATTGTCGTTATCCAGTAGGGGTTGTAAGTCACTGATGACACGTTGTACTGTCTTGAGCTGAGAGCTGTATGTAACCACTAGTGGTATTCTCTTGTTTTCTCTTTTGGGTCTGTCTTCTAACAGGTTTTCTCTTGGTATCCTTCTGGTTTTGTTAATCTGTTTCTTGTGTTTGGTTAATCTGTTTGTTGTGCTGCTTCAGACTAACATGGCTACCCACTTGAATCATTACTAAATAATGGCAGAAACAACATAATTCTGACACCGTCTTCTGGTGTGTTTGCTAGTACTCCCAATTTAATGTCATTTGAAAATTTAATAAGTAGTCCCTCCACCTTCTCCTTGAAAAGTACTGGGACCAGATGTGAGCCATATGGGTAACATTGGATTCTCCTGTAAGATGAATTGCAATTGACAGCTGCTCTTTCGATGTAGTTCTCCAACCAGCTCCCTATCCAACTAAATACAGTCCACCTGCAGTCCTCCAGTTTACCCATAAGAACACCTTGGGGAATCCTGTCTAAAGCCTTCCTGAGATCCAGGTGAATAATACTGACGATGTTCCCGAGATCCAGTGGCTTGATCTAAGAAGGAAAGGAGATTGGCCTGGCAGGAGATGTTGGGGGAAAATCCACAGAGATTTCCCTAGATCACCAGGTTGTCCTTCATGTTGTCACAGACTGACCCACTTAAAATCTGCTTGTATATCTTTCCTAGAACAAACATCAGGCTTGGCCTGTAGTTTTCTGGATCATTCATCCTCATTTTTTTGAAGATCGGGTAACATTTGCCATCCTCCAGTCTTGTGGCAAATCTTCAGTCCTCTAAGACGGGTGTCGTCAACTCCCAGGCCGTGGCCAGTACTGGGCCACGAAAGCCTTGGCACCGGGCCGGCGGTGGCTGAGCCACCCTCTCTCCCCCACAGCAAGAAGCTTGCCGGGCCTTGAGTGAGCTTCTCGCTGCGGGGGGTGGGGAAGAGGGAGACACGGCCACTGGCACACCAGCAGATGCAAATGTGCATGCGCGGATCTGCCACTCATGCGTGTTTGCACGGAGCTGCCGCACGTGTGCATTTGTGTCCTGCTGGCAGGCGCAAATGCGCATGTGCAGCAGCTCTGCGCATGCACGTTTGCGCAGAGCTGCCACGCATGCACGTTGCCGGGCGGTCCCCAGCCTTACAAAGGTTGGGGGCCGCTGCTCTAAGAGGTTTTGAAGTTGATAGACAAGGCTCTACAAGCTCTCTAGAAAGTTCTAGAGCTGGGTGCAAAGTGCCACAAGGCACAGATGATTTATAGTAATCCTGTAGGCCTGCCTTTTTCAACATTGAGAAGCCCCTGAAACATTCTTTAAGCTTTAAGAAACCCCAGAAGTGACACAATTGTGCAGAATATGCTTGGAAAAGACACCCACCCAGGGCCCCGCCCTTTCCCACTCCCTCCAAGCCCATCATTGGCCAATGTGGGAGGGGTGGGTGGACATGACCACATATCATATCTTTAATTGCTCCTGTGGAGCGGATTAAATAAAAGGGTAAGGCCATCTTGGGAGGAGTTAGGGCGGACCCTGTCCAGGATAAAAACTCGGAGGGCCCAATCAGGAACCGCAAAGTGGCTCCTGATTGGGCCCTCCGAGTGTCCATCCAGGGCCAAGCAGCCAATGGCTGCTTGGCCCAACCTCGCTGGGCCTGGCTGGGGACTTGCTGCTCAGACTGAACAGGCAGCCCACACGGTAAGTCCTCCACCATGTCCTCTCCTCCACCTCCTGCATCCCTGCTCCTTTCCCGCCCCGCATCTGTTTGCCATGGCGAGCCTGCTCCAGAGGCCGAGAGAAGGCTTCTGAAGCCTTCCGTGTGTGTGTGGGGGGGGGGAATCCGCTGCCCTTCTTTCGGCCCCGGGAGCAGCCTTGCCGCTGTGAGCCTGCTCCCAGGGATCAGCCACCACCCCACGGACATCCTCCGCTGCCGTAGCCCCAGCGCCCACTCCGAGGGCAGCCCCAAATCCCACAGTACGGCAGCTAGCGCCCGCTGTATTTACAGCCCAGCGGGCTTAATTTCTAGTCACCCAATAAATGTTTAACAATTTTAAAATATAAGGAAGAAGGCGGAGCCATGGCACTTGGATAGCTCGAGCTCCTGTTCCACTGAGGGTCAATCGCTGCTGTGATTGACAGAATTGGGTTTTGGGTACGCCAACCTACCCATAAATCTTCTCAGGAATTCCTTGTGAATCTCTGGGGCCTCTCTGTTCCGCAGGGAAATTAATCTCCCACTGGAACGTAAGCTCAGTGTGCACAGGGTCCAGCAAGCGCCGTCCGCCATCTTAAAATCTTTTTTCCTTTTCTTCCTTTTTCAACTCTGCAATCTACAAAGCTTATTTTAATCTACAAAGCTAATTGGATACCTCCCAGCAAGACCTTCGACTCACCACAACTCCGGAGTGAAAACATCTGGCAGACATCAGATCGAGCCTGCAAACAGTGAGTGGGGTTTCCCTCGGCACCTTCTTCCCTGGAATGAACTCTCGGCGTGGAGAGTTGCTCTCGCTAATCCAAACAAGCCAGAGTGACGGGAAGACTATTTATTACCACTTAGGGGGTGAAGCTGCCAAACTCCAAGATATTGAGTCATTAATCAACGCAGAGATGCAAGTGCTTTTCCGCTTCTCCGTCTTTACTTTTCCCCCCGTTTCTGGCTCTGCTTGATGCCACCTCATTTTGAGGCAGGCTAATTTTCTTTTCTAAGCAGAAGAAGGACTTAAATCAACTCAAACTAATAAGTAACAGCTCTTATTATATCTGTTTTTTTTTCTTCGAAGATAAGAGAGATTAGAGCCGTGGAATCTCGCGAGAACTAAGCTTTAGAGACATTCCTTTAATTAAAAACAGACTGTTGCTTTCGTTAGGACTCTGTAGGACCTCTACTGGCTATTTGCAAAATTTGCAAAATTGCAATATATTTTGGAAACAACATATGCATAATTGATTAAGTCTAACAAAATTCCAAACCTGGAACATGTTTTCGTTTAAAAAATTTGCATATCTTCTAGACAAACAAACACAAGACCTGAAAGAATCTTTAAATGGTTCACTTAAAAATATGCTCATGGAGTTTAAAGGCATTAAGGAAGAAGTCTCTAACAGGAATGATGAACCAATAGTAGTGGCTGATGATAGCTCTAAACAAGATGGAAAATTACCAGCAGAAGAGGAATCTGAAATTATGGAGATGGAAAAGGGGATGTCAGAGTCTTGCAGCTCAGATAAGGACACCCTACCTGAGAAGATATACAGCCACTCCAAAGCAACAATACACAAGAAAGACATATGGATCTGCGGTGAAAGCAATCGATTGAAAGGAGCTTCATGGAAAAACATCTGTACTGATATTGGAGTCCAGGAGGTACAACTGCTTCAAGATTTATCGATGTATACTCCGAGGGAAAGACTACAACTATACTTTCCCAGCCAAAGACCAATAGGACAGAACATTAGTCAACGGGAGCCACAAGACGTAATAAGCCCCGAAATGAGACCTCCCTAAGAAGCTTGGGGAATGGAAATGCAACACAGTGGTCGAAATTCCTTTCCTCTTTTACCTCCTTTATGTAGCCATATAGGCAATATAACTAGTTAAGAAGTTAATCTGGGGTCTAAGATCTTTTAAGTAAGCTGAATTTGTATTATTAAACCTAATTTCGCAGTGGCTACCAGCCCAAAATCAAAGCATAACTAAAAGGAGACACCTAATGGAATGGGCTTACATTATAGTGTGGGGTTTTAGATTTCCTATGATAGCTGAATTTGAATTATCTAGCATATCTATGTAGTGACTTTCAGCCTAAATTTAAAGCATAACTAAAAGAAGGTTTCTAGCTGAGGAGGTGTATATATAACTAACGAAAAATCTTTTCTATTAATTAATGAAGACTCCATTTTATTATTTCTGGTATTAACAATGTATACTTATATATATTTGTTTCTCTTCTTTCCGTACAACTAAGTAGGCTTATTTTTTTTTCTCCTTTTTCCCTTTTTCTAGTGAAAATGTGGAGGGCTCTAGGACTATGTTAAGTATAAACTGTTTATGATTGTTAAAACTATCAGAAACTATGCAAACAAATGTTGAAATGATGGTAACAAAGTAGACTTCTCTTTTTAAATGTGGTGCAAACGTGTCGTGGTTCGGTCCTTGGTGGCTTGGGAACGGGACCGAACCCCGCCATCAGAGGCGCCCGCGATCACGGAGGTAGGGCATGGTGATCATAGGCAAGCCGGCAGCTGGGCGCCCCACCCGATCGTTGAGGTGGCAATGGCCGCTAAAGAACCTCAATGTCCCACTCCACCTTTTGACAAGGGCCCGGAGATGGCCCTTTGTTCCAGGAAAATGGGCCATCAGGAACCCCGGAAAACCTCGCATATGTGCATGAGTCATGATTGTATCAGCATGTTCCCTCCGCAAGTACTGGGTGGGGCAATACAGCCTAAGGAGGTGGGTTTTGTATAAAAGGGAGCTTCCACCTGGAGTTCGGTGGAAGCTCTTACTCCATACCAGCGGACTCCACGTTGCTGAAATAAAGCTTGTTCCTGTTGTATCGTTCACCAGGCCTGGCGTGACGTTTTCTTCAAAGGGGCACCCTGTTTTTTCAGTTAGCAAGCGGGTCCCCGACATCGTAAGAGCTTCCCACCGAACTCCAGGGTCGGCATCGCATCCGAGCGCTTATCGGGACGGATCCAGAGATGGCGTTTTCAAGCAACGGGGCGGTCTCGACCCCCACGAACCCCGGGAACATGAGTTTAATGTCCCCGGGAGATTTCCTCCGAAAATCGGGGGGCCAGGAGCAGCTGTCCGGGACCCCGAGACCCTCGGCAGCGGCGGCCAAGGGAAGGCGCCGGGCCATGGGGTTCCCAAGCACGGCGGGGAGCGCGCCGAGGTCTGGGGGGTTGGCCCCAACCTGGGACACCCAGCTGAGGCAGGCGCTTCGCCCGGTAGGACCTGAGGAATCCCTAGAGGACCTGCGGCGGGCCATGGCGGACTTGGCCAGGCGCTTGCAGGCAGCTGAAGCCCGTGAGCAAGCTCGGGCCGGGCCCGGAGGGACTGGTAATACAACGGCGGAGGGGATCGCGTCGAGTGAGGACGTCTCCAGCGACGAGGACGAGCCCGGCACTGGTGAGCGGGCCCCGGACCCCGACCCGGAGCAGTTTTCAGTCCCGAGTAGGCGAGACGGCCAGCGGAGAGGCGAGACAGCAGAGGATCTCGGGGGAGCGGGTGAGCCGACGGGGCGGTGAGAGCCGGACCAACGCAGGAGCGACGTGCAAGGCAGGGAGCGGCACGGCGTCGTTGGGCAAGTTGGTAGCCGGTGGAGCGGAGCAGGACGAGACGGCGGACGCCGAGAATCCCGGATCCGGAGGGGGTCGGACTACTCTCCAAAACGTTCCCCCCCAGAGCTTAAGGCGCGTTTCGACGGGACGCCGGACGACCTCCCGCAGTTCCTCCTCCACGCGCTGACGCATGCCCGGAGGTATGGAGACCGGTATGAGGACTCCGAGGACTTGGTCTGGGGGGTGGCCTCGTGTCTCCAGGGCAAGGCGGGTCAGTGGTACCTAGGGTTGGCCGAGCGCGGCGACCCGGCAACTCGGGACCTGCAGGACTTCGTGGTCGCGCTCCGCCGACGATTCCAGGACCCCCAGGCTGAGGACAAGGCAAAGAGTCGGATCAAGGGACTTCGACAGGGTACTAGGGGGGTTATGGACTATATAGACATTTTCCGGAGGGAAGCAGGCAAGGTGTTCTCCTGGAACGAGGAGACCCAAATCGAGTACTTCCGGGAGGGCCTTAACCCGAAGCTCAGGGAATGGGCCGTGATCAAGGGGACGGAAGAAGATCTGTCTACACTGGAGGGGTGGTGTTTTGTGGTCGCCAAGCTGGAAGCCAGCCTGGGTTGGGCCGCCGCACCCCCCCGGGAGGCCAAAGGCGGGTCAGCCGAGGCGCCGAGACCGGGCCCCGACAACTCTCGCCCCAAACGACCCCCGAACCCCGAGCGGGAAAGGAGACGCCGGGAAGGTCTGTGCCTGAAAATGCGGGGGGTCAGGACATTTCGCAGCAGCGTGCCAACGGCAAGGGGGGGAGGACCGCGGGCTCTCCCAGGGGGGAGGTGCGACACGCCCCCAGCAGGCACGCCGGGCGGAGGACCTCCGCAACGAACCGGGAAGCGCCCAGGCGACGGGAAACGGCCAGGACCTGCTGTAGACGGCGCCGGGCAGCAGGTCCCGCGGTGCGAGGGAAAACCCCTACAGCATGAGGGGTTCCGAACGTGGTAATTTTAGAGCTCCGGAACCCGGAGAACGGACTAAGTTGGGTGGGGGAGGCTCTTTTGGACTCTGGATGCGACCACAGCATGGTCCACCCCCAGATAGCCCGGGCTTTGGGGCTACCGAAGCGCATTCGGAAGGTTCCCCTGGTTTTCGTCCAGATGGACGGCAGCCCGATTCAGGGGGGACCTTTCGGGGAGGAGGTGGGTCCTATCGCCATCCACATAGGGGACCACCAAGAGCTGCGGTGGCTGATCCAGGTCCCCGTAGCGGGATATCGGGCGGTGTTGGGCCTGGATTGGCTGAAGGAACACAACCCCGTGGTGGACTGGCGGGCGGGGACCCTGAAGTTCGACTTGACGGTGGGTGCACGGCATCGGGTCCCCCACGAGAATTCCAGCCACAAGAGGACGGCGGCGCGTCCCAGGGGAGCGGCGGCGGCGCAGCAGGAGATACCAGAGCCCGAGGTCCCGCCAGAGTACCGAGACCTCGCAGCCGTTTTCAGCGAGCGGGAAGCGGACGAGCTACCCCCACACCGCCGCACGGACTGCGCTATCAACATCCCAGAGGGGGCGGGTACTACCCAAAGGGCGCATCTACAAGATGAGTGAGGGTGAGCTCAAGGACCTCCGGGAGTTTTTGGGTAAAAATCTGGCCCGAGGTTTCATCCGGCCCGCTTCCAGTCCCATGGGAGCTCCAGTCTTGTTCGTCCGGAAAAAGGATGGGTCCCGACGGCTGTGCCAGGACTACCGGGGCCTCAACGCCATCGCAGCGGGGAACGCTTACCCCCTCCCGCTGATCCCGGATTTGCTGGCCCGGCTGGGCAAAGGGACTCTGTTCACTAAGCTGGACCTAAGGGAGGCGTACTACCGGGTACGCATCCGGGAGGGGGATGAGTGGAAAACAGCGTTTAACTGTCAATTGGGACAATTCGAATTTAAAGTGATGCCGTTCGGTTTAAGCGGGGCACCTGGGGTTTTCATGAGTCTAATTAATGAGGTGTTGCAGGACCTTCTGTTTCAGGGGGTGGTTGTTTATTTGGATGACGTCCTGATCTACAGCCAAGATCCCCAAGAGCACGTGACCCTGGTGAGGGAGGTGTTAAAGCGCCTGCTGGCAAACCACCTATACGTGAAGCTGGCTAAGTGCGAATTCCACCGTCCCTCCCTGGACTATTTGGGCTACCGCATCTCAGCCCAGGGCATAGCTATGGACCCCGAGAAGGTGCAGGCGGTGCTGGCCTGGGAAAGGCCCCGCACCCGGAAACAGCTACAAAGCTTCCTGGGGTTTGCTAACTTTTTTAGAGGCTTCATCCCCAGATACTCCTCCGTAGTGGCTCCCCTCACGGACTTGCTAGGTACCAAGGGGAGAGGTCCTCGCGCCACGCGGCCCAGCGCAGCGCTCGGCTGGAATGAGAAATCGGAGGCAGCGTTCCTGGCCCTCAAACAAGCTTTCGCGTCTGAGCCCACGCTACTGCACGTCGACCCAACCCAGCCGATGGTGGTACAAGTCGACGCCAGCGACGCAGCAGCCGGGGCGGTTCTCCTGCAGCGAGACAAGGCGGGACAGCTGAGGCCGGCGGCCTACCTCTCACGAAAATTCGCCGAAACGGAGCGGAACTGGTCTACCTGGGAGAAGGAGGCGTTTGCGATTAAGTTCGCCCTCACCGAATGGCGGCATTGGCTGGAGGAAACAGAGGAGCCGTTCGAGGTCTGGACAGATCACAAGAATCTGGAGGCGCTCCGGCAACCGCGATCCCTGAACGCCAAGCAGATGAGGTGGGCGGAGTTCTTTTCGCGGTACAATTTCAAGCTTGGTCACATCCCCGGCAAAGAGAATTTCCTCGCGGACGCCCTCTCCCGTCTGCCGCATTATGGGGAGGGGTACGCTCCCTGCACCAGGTCCGTGTTTGGTGAGGAGCAGCTGGGACGGGGGGTCGTCACTAGGCGTCGGGCCAGGGAGGAATGGGAGCCCGACCCGGCGACCGCCCCGCTCCGAGACCGCCTAGTGGCAGCCTACGGGACAGACGAGGAGCTGGCTGAGCTCCGGGACTCTTTGATTTTGGACTCCGGTCTCTGGCGGAGGGGGGAGGCTGTCTACGTCCCGGAAGGGCTACGACGGGAAGCCCTCAGCCTCTGCCACGATGCTAAGACCGCCGGGCACTTCGGTTTCGTAAAATCCTGGAAGTTGGCCCGGCGGCGGTTTTGGTGGCCCAGTCTGCGGCGGGACACAAAAGCTTACGTCAGTGGTTGTCCTGTCTGCCTGACCTGCAAGCCGGGGGTTGGCAAGCCGAAAGGTCTGCTGCACCCGCTCGAGGTCCCGACCCGGCCGTGGTCAGTGATCTCCATGGACTTTATAACAGACTTGCCTCCCAGCAAGGGGAAAACGGTGATCTGGGTGGTGGTAGATCTATTTTCCAAACAGGCCCATTTCATTCCTTGCGCCAGTGTCCCCAGTGCTTCACAGTTGGCTCGGATGTTCCTGGATCACGTGTTCCGACTGCACGGGCTGCCGGACAAGGTGATTTCCGATCGGGGCTCACAATTCGTGTCCCGGTTTTGGCAAGCTTTCCTGCGCCTGTTAGACATCGAGCAAGGGCTGAGCTCCGCTTACCACCCCCAGACGGACGGGCAGACCGAGCGGGTTAATCAAGTACTGGAGCAGTACTTGCGGTGTTTCGGTTCCTATCATCAAGACACCTGGGTGCCCCTGCTCCCCCTGGCCGAGTTCGCGTACAACAACGCAGACCACAGCAGCACGGAGATGTCGCCTTTTGCCGTCGTCTACGGGACAGACCTGAGACACTTCCCGGAGCTTGGAGAGGTCCCCGCCCGGGAATCGGCCGACCTTCGCGAGTGGGGGAAGCGTGCCGGGAGCTGCTGGAAGTCGCTGCAGGAGCAGCTCCACAAAGTCAAGGCAGCGCAGAAAGAGGACGCCGACCGGAAGAGACGACCAGCTGAGGAGATCCGACCGGGGGATCGAGTTTACCTTTCCACCCGGAACCTACGGTTGAATTTGCCCAGCAAGAAGCTAGGTCCTCGGTTTTTGGGGCCTTTCGAGGTCTTGGCCCCGATCAACGAAGTTTCGGTCAAGCTCAAGCTCCCCAAGAACCTCCGGCACATCCATCCCGTCTTTCACGTGAGCCTTCTAAAAAAAACTCCGGACGGTGACGTTTGGCACCCCGTGTTTTCCCCGCCAGCGCCCGAGGTCCTGCCGGGGGGGGAGCACCACGAGGTGGCGGATATCCTGGACTCTAGACTCCACAGGGGGAAGTTGCAGTACCTCGTGGAATGGAAGGACTTCGCTTTGGGGGACCGGGAATGGGTCTGGGCAGCGGACGTCCTTGCGCCCCGACTCACTGAACGTTTCCACAAGCGGTATCCTGGCCGTCCCGGGGGGTTGGAGAATGGACCTTTGGGGGGGCAGAATGTCGTGGTTCGGTCCTTGGTGGCTTGGGAACGGGACCGAACCCCGCCATCAGAGGCGCCCGCGATCACGGAGGTAGGGCATGGTGATCATAGGCAAGCCGGCAGCTGGGCGCCCCACCCGATCGTTGAGGTGGCAATGGCCGCTAAAGAACCTCAATGTCCCACTCCACCTTTTGACAAGGGCCCGGAGATGGCCCTTTGTTCCAGGAAAATGGGCCATCAGGAACCCCGGAAAACCTCGCATATGTGCATGAGTCATGATTGTATCAGCATGTTCCCTCCGCAAGTACTGGGTGGGGCAATACAGCCTAAGGAGGTGGGTTTTGTATAAAAGGGAGCTTCCACCTGGAGTTCGGTGGAAGCTCTTACTCCATACCAGCGGACTCCACGTTGCTGAAATAAAGCTTGTTCCTGTTGTATCGTTCACCAGGCCTGGCGTGACGTTTTCTTCAAAGGGGCACCCTGTTTTTTCAGTTAGCAAGCGGGTCCCCGACAAAACGTGAAAAAGTCTATAAAAAGTCTATAAGCTTTGGGTAAAAGTCCATAATATTGTAGCCAGACTATAATCTTAAATGGAGAGAAGAGGGTTTGTAAGATTGAAACAGGGAACCAAAATGTTTTTCCACAGTGCTTCCTAACCCACATACAGAGCTTCTTCTACTATGCGACGACGGCAACAAAACTAGAATTGGCCAAGAAATGGAAAACGTAAGAACTACCCTCGACAGAAGACTGGGTGAATAAACTAGCTGATCTTACCAAGATAGCCAAACTGACACTAAGAGGCCTTTCAAGAATAATGGGGCCCTTACCTGAACTATTTACAAAAGGGATTAAAAATGGGGAACCAAGTGTATCAAATGAAGAGTATAGCTCTCCTTTTCTGTATTAACAATGTAGATTGCATGTATCTCACTGTTTTCAACTCTGGAAAATAAAATAAAAACTTTCTATAAAAAAAAAAACAATTTTAAAATATATATATTAAAATTAATTCCCACCCTTTCAGGAAACCCTTCCCGGGCTGTCAAGAAACCCTGTTTGAGAAAGCCTGCTGCAGAGTTTTCAAAGCAAGAGGGGTTCAGAGGGGCCTTCCTCTGCATATTGACCCTGGAAGTCCTTAGTGGTCTTCCATCCAAGTACTTACCTGGGTGTAATCTGCACGGAGCTTTTATTCCAACCCAAGGTCGATTCAGTCCCTGCCCTCTACACAGAATGCGATTTCCATTTTTATTTGGGGCAATTTAAATTTTTCTTCAGCAGTAAGAAGGTTTGATCCGGAGTGACCCTACCTTTATTGTGCGATATCTTGGAGTGCTTTTAATGCTCAATATATTTTAAAATCGCATTGTTTTGAATCTGGGCTCTCCTCCATGGTAGGGAACCCATGATTGGCCACAGGTGGTCATGTGATAAGTCTGCCTTAAAGGAGAAGCCCCTAATTTCTCTCAACTTCTGCTGGTCTTGGATTTTTTTTCTGCCTTCTTCAATCCTCTTACACTCCCCCCTTCAAGTAAAGATTTTTTCCTCCCTCCTCTGACTTCTTGGATCCTCTTCCCCTTCAAGAAAACAAAGAAAGAGTCTCCCTTTGCCTCCCCCCCTCTTCTGAGCCTCCCTAACCACTTTCCTGTTTCAATGGGGGGGGGGAGAAGAAGACTCGAATTCAAAGCGATCTGAATTCAACAGGATTGACAATGGAATAAACAAAGTAAGTGCAGACTCTGCCCTGGACTGATCCTGCTTAGCTTCTAAGATCTGATGAGATCAGGGTAGACCTTGGGACGTAGAAGGAGTTGGTTTGTCTACCCCACTTTTCACTACTCGAAGTGGGGTAAAATCACTTTCCCTTCCTCTCTCAGTAACAGACACCCTGTGAGGTAGGTCAGCTGACAGAGCTCTAAAAGAAACTGCTGTGTGAGAACAGCAGTATCAGGACTGTGACTAGCCCAAGGTCACTCAGCTGGCTTCATGCGGAAGAGGAGCAGGAAATTAAACTTGACTTCCAGATTAGAAGCTGCTGCTCTTAACCACTAACTACATTAGTTCAGGCCCCCGAGGCTCACAAATCACAATTTAGAACATACAAAACAAAACCTCAAGTAACATATCTCTCCAAAAGATTCCTGTAGTCTATATCTTTTAAAGAGTCCAGATGAAGAAAATGGATTTGAGAGTCTTGTAAACATTTCTAAAGATGGTCTGACTCCTCTTCACCTCTTTATGGAGGCCACTCCAGAATTTGGAAGTTACAGTGGATAAGGCATCATTCTGGTTGATGCCGGATGGGCCCCATAAACAAGGGAAAATTCAATAAATGGCAGCCTAAGGACACTTGGAAACCAACTGGCAGCCAATGTTGATATATATTCCTCTTAGCTAGCCTTTGACAGCAACTGGACTGCTGCCTTCTGAAAGAGCTGAAGTTTCCAAATTATCTTCAAGGGCAACCCAATGTTGGATGGGTCACAGTAATCAATTCACAGGATGAACCTGCATAGTCAGATCCAAGAAAGGAAAGTGGAAGTGAACCAGATATAGCAGATAGGAGTACCAGTGGATGTATCAGCCCCATTCATCCTTTTCATTCGGCAAAATGGTCAGTGGCCCTTTTGTAACAACTTTTTTCAAGGCATGGCTTGTCTCTGAATAGGCTGCTTGTCCTTCCAAAACAACAGTATCCATATTGCAAATCAAACCCCATGAAACAAACAAAGATACAAACTAATTAATGGTGTACAATTAGTTGGAGGTCTTCAAGGAACAGGAACACAAACATGAAACATCCCCAAGGCATCGAGAACAGATGGGAGTGAGTGGAGGAGCATGACTGACAGATGTCTCATTTTAGAAGCAATGAGTATGGTGAAGGAGCACATGTTTTGCTTGCCCAGCCTTCCAGTTCCTCCCCGTTGGAGTTGGCAATTATGAGTGAGATGGCCTGAAGAGCAGGCATGAAATAAGGCAGCCTCATATATCCAGCCCCGTATATCCCTTGGCATTCTAGTCAGATGCAAACATGTCCGGCTGATGTTTTCCTGGTCCTGTTCATGATGCCCTTTCAGTCAAGGACAACAGGCTCGAATCTGATTTTGCTGCAAGCAGCATTCAGGGTTGTCCAGATGATGGTGAAATCCCTGTGCAAAATAGGCTGGGTGAGATCTTGTACTCTGACCACCAAGCCAGCAACTGGCATCAATGAGATGGTGTTACAAGTTTCTTAACAGCTGCCAACTAATGTTTGATCAGGGATAAAATATGCCAAGGTGACAAGATCTTGCTGCCCTGCATTTCAGGGACTGTCATTAAATATGCAGAAAGCCACAGACAGACCCCGAAGGTCCCATGTTCTCTTAAGGTACACGGGAGAGACACAAGTTCACAAGATGTCAAAAACAATATCCATTTGTGTTTACTATGCAAACCCGCTGAGCAACCTTTGGATGCTTGTTT
Organism: Paroedura picta; assembly: GCF_049243985.1. Classification (NCBI taxonomy): domain Eukaryota; kingdom Metazoa; phylum Chordata; class Lepidosauria; order Squamata; family Gekkonidae; genus Paroedura; species Paroedura picta. The sequence continues at coordinate 2,760,675 of NC_135382.1, forward strand.
GTACTAAGGGACCGTTGAGAAAGAAAAAGAGAGAGAAAGAAAGAAAAAGAGAGAGAGAGAGAGACAGACAGACAGACAGAGAGAGACAGACAGAGAGAGAGAGTTTTTAAAAATTGGCTACTTTAAGATAGATGTGCTGCGGAAGGGCAAAGAACTTAACAAGGAGGAGGGAATTTCAACCAATGCATTTATAAATTTGCATGTCATGTATATGTAAATAAATAAACTGTGTCATGTAATTGTGACAACTGGCCTCCTTGAAAGAACAAAGCTGGGGAAACTGCTGTCCCTCCACTCCAAGACCTGTGGTCCTGTCACGGGTCGGTGTCTCTCCCCCCTCTCCCCCTCTTTAATAATATATTGATGTGAGCAGCTTGGGCCCGCCAAGCAAATTCTCAGTGTGAAAAGTCAACTGTCGGAACGAGGCTCATCACTTCAGCAAAGTGCACTCAGGTAGAACGCCTCTGGGGCACTCCCCCCAGCACCCAGATTGCTGGGAAGGGAAGGGAAGGGAAGGGAAGGGAAGGGGCTGCTGCATCTAATGAGCCCATCCATGTTTACTCAAAGTTTCATTGAGAAATGGACCTTTGATGCTGGTCTAATTTTGGAGTGCTTGAGAAGGAAAATGAGCTCAAAGAAGGACAACCAGACATTTCCAGGGGTATAAGAGTTTGTTGTACTACCCTTTCCATCATTTTTGCCCATACCTTGCTGGGTATCCACTCACAGGCAAGGACCACTTAGGCTTCCTAGGTTGCCTGCCATGGTGGGCAATCTGCTGGCCCTGGTTCTCAGCTCCTGCCACTGCTCTTCACTCCAGCGGGAGCTGAAATGGGCGATGGGAAGCCACAATGTCATGAGCTTCTAACAATTCTCCGAATTCCTCAGGCCTAGTGATGTTACTTTCAGCTACCCCTTGAAGTGACACCAGCATTGTACCACTCCCTAGCTTTGTTCCCACTGAACTGAAGAGGCTGTCACACTTGTTGGCCCTGCCTGGGGAGATGCTGAATTCAACCCTCCTGAAATTACTTGTTGCTCCTTAGAACAGAGATTGGAAGGTCTAGCAATGCCTTTTCAAAGCTCCCTGCCCACAGCTAGGTGCACCAGCCTCTGGAGTCTCCTCCCTGGCTTCCCGAGAGAGTCACTTTTATACTTTTCATCTCCCTACTCTCTTCCGGTCCCCACCCCCAACTGAGTTTCCCCTTTAACTTCTTCCCTTAGGTGCTTCTAAAGGTTCCCTCCAGGTGAGTGGAACTCGTCCAGGTGAGGCACTTCCAGGTGGCAGCTGAAGCTCCCACCCCTTTCCTTCTCCCTTGTGAACTTGCCTCTTGGCCTGGGGCAGAGAAGGCTGGGTTTTCATCCCTCCTGTCACCTGTCCTCTCCCTTTCCCGGCCCCCTGGCTCTGTCCTCTGTCCTGGGCTGTTGGGGTGGTAGGAAAGGCTGTACCCTGGGTGTCTCTAGCTGAGGTGGCAGCGGAGATGGTGGCAGCAGAATACCTGGCATCAACTCCCTTGGAGTTGATGGTCAGGGCCCTGGTGGCAGCAGTCCTTGTAGGGGGGGGTCCTGTCTCTTGGGGCAGTGGCTCTGCCGAAGGCCTTGGGCCTGGACTTTCCAGCCTGGGAGGCCATGGTGGGGGTGGCTCCCTGGCCCACTAGAATCCCAAGCCTGGGGTTCCCAGACAGAGGCCACCTGGCAACCCTACGCACACCTAGGGCAACAGCCACATATTCTACTTTTAGTTCTGGGTCTAGTTCAGTAGGGATTTCTTAACCTACAGTTTCTAAACTTTAAAGGAGGTTTAGCAGCAGATTCAGACAATTGTGAAGAAGGATGGCACATCCCTTATAGAATGTTGCTCTGTGGAACAGGCAGCAAGGAGCTTGGTTGGAAAGGCAGTGGGATAGACCCTGTTGTCGGTTTCAGCCATGATTCTGCATGCCTTGGGCCTCAGGGTAGTGTACGTTTGAACTTGTGATACAATACAGGAAATGTCATTTGTGACCCAATACAAAGAAAAAACATCATAATTGCAAATGGCATTAAAATTGGCATAACACTGAACAGTTGAGCATTTTAAATAATTAACCCTGTACTGTGGATCAGTTCTTCGTCTGCAGGGTGCAGTTTGTGGAGGAGGGGGCCTTTAGGAGCTCTCATCTGTGGAGTTTGTTCAAAGGCTTGGTGGAAGAGCTACAGTTTGTTGGCCCTGAAGAACTGGACCATGATTTATTCTGGGAGCTCATTCCACCAAGTGGGGTCTGGGACGGCGAAAGCCCTAGCCCGGGTCAAGGCCAGACAAGCTTCCCTGGGGCCAGGGATCACCAACCTGTGGGTGTTTGTAGAGTGCAGCACTCTCTGGGGAGTATAGGTGGAGAGGCAGTCCCTCAGGTACACAGGGCCCAGACCGTGTATTGCAGGTAGTTATTCATTCATTCATTTATTATTTATATACAACCCTCCCTGAAGGCTCAGGGCAGTTTACATCAAGCAGGGACAGAACAAATAACTCAGTTTATAATAATACATTAATAACAATAACGACATTATGAAAAATAGAACATTGGAGAGAAGAATAAGTAAACTCTTGCTGATGGCCCAGTGGGGTGGGCGAGTCTGCATTGATGGTTGTAGGAGGGAGGCAATTGGAAGCAGTGGTTCTGGTCAACCTCAACCAAATGCCTGGCGGAGGAGCTCCCTTTTGCGGGCCCTGCAGAACTATTCAAGATCTATCAGAGCCCTGAACTCCTCTGGAAGCTCATTCCACTAGGTGGGGGACAGGACAGAGAAAGCTCTGGCCCTGGTTGAGGTCAAGCGAGTTTCCTTAGGATCAGGGATCACCAGGAAGTTGGAAGTGGTGGAGCACAAAGCTCTTTGGGGGTTGTAGGCAGAGAGGTGATCCCGCAGGTACACTGGACCCAAACTGCGTGTGGCCTTAAAGGTGATAACCAAAACCTTAAGCCTGATCCGGAATTCGACCAGAAGCCAGCGCAGCTGCTGGAAGATGGGCTGGATGTGGGACTTCTGAGGTGTTGCTGTGAGGACCCTGGCAGCCGTGTTCTGGACCAGTTGTAGTTTCCAGATCAAGGAAAAGGGCAGGCCGGGCTAGAGCGAGTTGCAGAAGTCCAATCTAGAGGTGACCGTTTCATGGATCACTATCGCTAGGTGTTGTGGAGCCAAGTAGGATGCTAGTAGTTTGGCTTGGCAAAGGTGGTAAAGGGCCAGCCATGCTACCGTTGTGATCTGAGCCTCCATAGAAAGTGTGGCATCAAGAATCACCCTCAGATTCCTGGCGGAGTGGGCCACTGATAGCCGTATTCCATCCAGATTGGGTAGGCGCACTTCCTCACTTGAACCTTTCCTGCTCAGCCATAGTCTTTGAAGGGTTGAGTTTCAGATGACTCTGCTTGAGCCACCTCATCACTGCTTTCAGGCAGCTGGTTAATGTTTCTGGGGAAGAGTTAGGGTGACCATCCATCAGGAGGAGGAGCTGGGTGTCATCTGCATATTGATGGCAACCTCCACACTGGTTGAACAAGAGGGAGTATAAAATAGTGAATAAGATTGGAGAGAGCACTGATCCAGAACCTTCAGTCTAATCCAGTATTCAACTGGTACTTCTTTCTTTCTTTCTTTCTTTCTTTCTTTCTTTCTTTCTTTCTTTCTTTCTTTCTTTCTTTCTTTCTTTCTTTCTTTCTTTCTTTCTTTCTTTCTTTCTTTCTTCTGCATAGAGCAAGTTGCAGAAATCCAGCCTAGAGGTGACCGTCACCTGGATCACTGTGGCTCGGTGTTCTGGGGCCAGGTCACTTGGCTTGCCATAGGTGGAAGAATGCTAGACTTGCTACTCTGGTGACCTGTTCCTCCATGGACAGGGAGGTATCAAAGATCACACCCAGGTTTTGAGGTGAGTGTGCAACTGACAGTTGTACCCCATCCAGGTAGCCTTTGAAGGATTTAACTTCAGACAGCTCTGCCGTAACCAGCCTGAAACTGCTTCCAGACATCTGGCTAATGAGTCTGCGGTAATGGGTGGCACGCCTCCCTTGCCTCTGCCTCCCTCTGCCATCTTGTCTATCTTTGGGGGGAAAACATGCAGTCTGGTTGCAGGGTTTTCTTTGGTGTTTATTAGTGCTTCGCCTTTTCCTCTTCACCTCCTCCTCCTCCTTCCCTCTCTCACCAGCCACCCACCGCTCACTTCCCAGTGCCTTTTATTTCCCCTCTCCTGCCACACCTTCCCCTTCCTAAATGGGTGTACCCACCCACTTCCTTCTTTCTTCAGGACTTGGGGTGTTGCCTGCTTCCTGCTGTCTTGTGGCTTCAGGCCTTCTTTCCCCAGGCTTCCCTTAGCCTTCGGCTTGGCTTGGCTTTCTCTCTGTTGGTTTGGGGACGGAGTTGTGTCACGTCCCCCTCCCCCATTGCCCTCATGTGGACGTGCTGAGACTGCCTTCTCCTCCCTTCATGCTCTGCCTGCGAAGGGCTCCTGTTGGTATGCCATAGAGACCAAATGGCATGCCAGAGACAAGAGGATACATTTGTCGTCACCTATGAAAATATACTAAAAGCCAGAGGCCAGCTGGTTGGAAAATGGATGGGATGACGGGGTTTTAAAAAAAGATTGAATGGAACCTTAACTGAATAGCTTCCAGTTCTACCAGGACAAATATTTAGTATTATGTTTTATATGAACCGCTCTGAGCCTTCAGGGAGGGCGGTATACAAACAAACAAACAAACAAACAAACAATGCTGTTAGGATGATCTACAGAACACACATAGAAGCCTGAAAGTGATGCAAGGTGGAAGGAAATGAAATGAGGTGGACATTTTAAATTAAAAATGTGACATTTGGTTAAAGGAAGTGACATCAAAGCAATGGGGAGACTTGAGAGGCTGTCTTTGGGCCTGCCCGTGATCCTGCAGGGTACGACATCACTGGCGCTTGTTGAGCTCCCTTTCCTCAAAGCCCACCCTCCTCAGGCACCAGCCACAAATCCCCAGGAATTTCCCAAAGCAGAATTAATGACCATACTTTGACTACTGCAAGAGGGGACTTTCCTCCAGAATTATAATTATTGAATTCATCGCTTGATTTCTTTCTTGCTCTTTTTCACTCTCTGCAAACTTTGTTTATAATTTCATGGTGCACAAACTAGTTATTTAACTAGTTTATTAAACTGTGTAAGTTTTTCCCTTTCCTAGGCATCAGTTTTTACTACTATTACATAGCTTCTGTTCCACTTAATATTTCTGGTAAGGCCTTGGAGGAGCAGCGTGTCTCATGGCTTAAGTGCCATTCAGTGCTTAACACCCACTCAGGGTGGCTGTCCCACCCGAATGCCTCCTCTTCCTCCAACTGGCTTGCCTGTCTGTCCACTGGCCAGCGAACTGCCTTCTGTCCTCCGCCGCTGACCACCCCCTCCTCCTTCCACTTCCCTCTGAGGCTTGGAGGCTGCAGATCCCTGCCGCGTGAGAGCTGCCCCTGCCAGCTGCCTGCAGCCTTTCCAGGTCCTGAGGGGAGGGGGAGGCCGTCCGCAGAGTTTTTCCACTCCCCCCCCCCCCCATCTAGTGCCAGTTGTATTCCTGAATGCAACTGGCTTGGCTCCTAGTCTATAAACTAGTCTATCTATAAACTGAAAAAAGCGAACACACAAAATGCAGTTATTTTGTTTTAAAGGAAAGACAGTGGCAAGAAGTAAAAAGTAAGCCTGAGGCCAAGAACCCCAGGGAAGCCTTAGGCAAATTAACTAAGTGATTATTTTATTAACTGACTTAACATAGCTGAAAGCACCATCTTAGCCCACCATTCTCTGAAGGGCGTCTGCTGACACCATTTCCAGCTGCACTGCTGTAAATTAAGTTTGTGCACTGCAGGATGCTATAGCATTTCCCTTAAACTCAGAGACTCATAGACTCATAGAATAATAGAGTTGGAAGGGACCTCATGGGTCATCTAGTCAAACCCCCTGCACTATGCAGGACACTCACAACCCTCTCGCTCATCCACTGTCACCTGCTACCCCCTTGAACCTTCACAGAATCAGCCTCTCTGTCAGATGGCTCTCCAGCCTCTGTTTAAAAATTTCCAGAGATGGAGAACCCACCACCTCCCGAGGAAGCCTGTTCCACTGAGGAGCTGCTCTAACTGTCAGGAACTTATTCCGGATGTTGAGACAGAATTTCTTTTGAATTAGTTTCATCCCATTGGATCTGGTCTGTCCCTCCGGGGCAAGAGAGAACAACTCTGCCCCATCCTCTAGGTGGCATCCTTTGAAATACTTGAAGATGCTTATCAAATCCCCTCTCAGTCGTCTCCTCTCCAGGCTAAACAGACCAAGCTCCCCCAACTTTTCTTCATACGTCTTGGTCTACAAACTTCTGAAAATCTTTGTTGCCCATCTCTGGACATGTTCCAGTTTGTCTACATCCCTCTTTAACTGGAATGGCCAAAACTGAACACAGTACTCCAAGTGAGGCCGAATCAGAGCAGAGTAAAACAGAATCACACAATCATAGAGTTGGAAGGAGCCATACAGGCCATCTAGTCCAACCCCCTGCTCAATGCAGGATCAGCCCAAAGCATCCTAAAGCATCCAAGAGAAGTGTGTATCCAACCTTTGCTTGAAGATTGCCAGTGAGGGGGAGCTCACCACCTCCTTAGGCAGCCTATTCCACTGCTGAACTACTCTGACTGTGAAAATTTTTTTCCTGATATCTAGCCTATATCATTGTACTTGAAGTTTAAACCCATTACTGCGTGTCCTCTCCTCTGCAGCCAACAGAAACAGCATCCTGCCCTCCTCCAAGTGACAACCTTTCAAATACTTAAAGAGGGCTATCATGTCCCCTCTCAACCTCCTTTTCTCCAGGCTGAACATTCCCAAGTCCCTCAACCTATCTTCATAGGGCTTGGTCCCTTGGCCCCAGATCATCTTCGTCGCTCTCCTCTGTACCCTTACAATTTTATCTACGTCCTTCTTGAAGTGAGGCCTCCAGAACTGCACACAGTACTCCAGGTGTGGTCTGACCAGTGCCGTATACAATGGGACTATGACATCTTGTGATTTTGATGTGATGCCACTGTTGATACAGCCCAAAATGGCATTCTCCTTTTTTACCGCTGCATCACACTGCCTGCTCATGTTTAGTTTACAATCCACAAGTACCCCAAGGTCTTGTTCACACACAGGGGCTTCCCGCACAAGGACCAATGTTTCCAAATGTTTTCAGAATGCAGAAACGCTATATTAAATAGTGGAATTTCATCATTTCACATACCTTTAAATTTAGTGGAATGTAGAAGTCCCAGTAGCGTTGTATTCATTCCCCACAGGTTTCCGGTCTTGCTGGAATAGCAACAAAGGAAGCAAGATTTTTCTGTGCGTATTCCCGCCCCTGGGCGTCAATCAAATGGAACAGCCAATGGGCTGTTGTGTTCATGTTCCTGAAAAGCCCCTTTCCCTTTAAAAACTGTTTTTAAAAAACGCAAACAAACTGGTTGCAACGAATATGTGTTCAATCATTGCTTCAGAAAGAACTTTTTGCTGGCGTATGAGCTGGCGCTTAATCATTTACATGCTCAAGGAAAAAAAAAAATCCCCCGCCCATGGGCGCAATTTGTGGCCGAAATTACGGGCAGCGCCAAACAGGGGGCTGTATTGTGCTTGGGAACTTTAAAGACACTTGCAGTGGGGAGCTTTGTTTAACTTTTAATCGCTTCTGTGGAGGGACTTTAGCTGGAGAAGCCTCGCTCATTTGTTGCTTTTGCCAGTCTAAGGGGAAAAATGGTGATAGTGACAAAAGCGCGCTGACTGAGAAAGATCCCCTTGCAAACTGTGGGCTGCTGGCGTGTAGAAAAGTGAGGGGGGGGGAGGTTTCTGGACTTGCTGCAGGGCTCTTATTCTCCTCCGAGACCTGCCCGAGAGTCGTGCCCCTTTCCTGGTATTTGGAAGGGCGATTTTGCAGCTGCCTTGGCCCTCCTTGGCCAGCTGCGTTAGGGCAGGAGATTTGCTCGCCAAATGCCCACACCTGTTTCGCAGCGACAGCCGTCGAGCAGCAGCGAGCAGCCATTCATAAGCGTGACTCGCGGGCGATCGCTTCTCCGGAAGTTCGCTTCACTTCTGTGGTGGGACTTTAGCCGGAGAAGCCTCGCTGGTCCATTGCTTTCGCCCGTCTAAGGGGGGAAAAATGGCGATCGCTTCTTCGGATGTTCAGGGGTGAGAGCAGGGGAGGGACATTCTTTCTACTGCTACATTGAGAACACACATGTCTTTCGCTGATGTGTTGCAGCTTGTGGTCAGAAGTGTAGCGATTTCTTCAGGGAGAATCCACATTTCCCGATTTCCCAAAAAGCGCTACAACGAACTGATTTTTGTGGGAGTGTAGCAGGAGTGTTGCAGATTGTGTGCAACGTCATGTAGAATGTTGAATTAGTAGCGTTTACCAAAGGTAAGACTTCTGATACATTTAAGTCGCGCGGAATGGCCCACAGTGTTACCTAGAAGCGTATCCCCCATCCAGTAGGCATGCTTTTCATATTTCTGACCCAGATGCAGAACTTTACACTTATCTTTATTAAATTGCATCTTGTTCTCGTTTGCCCATTTTTCCGTTGTGTTTAGATCTTGTTGAACTCTGTCTATATTCTGGAGTATTTGCCAGTCCTCCCAATTTGGTGTCATCTGCAGACTTGATGAGTAGTCCCTCCACCCCCTCAGCTAGATCGTTAATAAATATGTTAAAAAGTATCGGGCTGAGCACCGAGCCCTGAGGTACCCTCCAGTCTGGTGAAACACCATTGACAACAACTCTTTAAGTGCGGTTCTCTAACCAATTCCCTATCCACCTAACTATCTGAAAATCCAGATTGCAGTCCTTCAATTTATCCATCAGAACACCATGAGGAACCTTATCAAAAGCTTTACTAAAATCCAAGTAAACGACATCAACCGAATTTCCACGATCCAGCAAACCTGTTACTTGGTCAAAAAAGGAAACCAGGTTGGTCTGACAGGATCTGTTGGAGACAAATCCATGCTGACTTCCTTGGATCACCAAATTGTCCTCCAGATGTTTGCAGATTGTTCCCTTTAATATCTGCTCCATTATCTTCCCCACAACAGAGGTCAGACTCATTGGTCTGTAGTTTCCCGGATTATCCTTCCTCCCTTTTTTGAAGATCGGAATAACGTTTGCTCTCTTCCAGTCCGCTGGGACATCTTCAGTCCTTAAAGAGGTCTCGAAGATGATGGACAAGGGTTCTGAAACTTCTCCGGAAAGTTCTTTGAGCACTCTCAGGTGCATTTCATCCGGACCAGGTGATTTGAACTCATCCAGTGCAGCTAAATGCCTCTCGACAACCTCTCTGTCAATGTCAACCTGCCACCCAGACACTATCTCTTGGCTACTGCCATCTCTAGATGTGCCTAAACCCTTTGACCTGTGGGGAAAAAACAGATGTAAAATAGGCGCTGAGCCTTTCTGCTTTCTCTGCACCCTCCATTAGAGTTTGTCCATCTTCACCCAACAATGGGCCTATTGCCTCCTTTACGTTTGCTTCTCAAATAACTGAAAAAAATCTTTTCTTGTTACAATGGGCTTCCCTGGCCACTCTTAGCTCACTCTCAACTCTGAGGTAAAACTCTAAAAATGGGAAAAGTAAAATGCGAGAGTGTCTAGCTACATAATCATGGCATCACTCCTGGTCTCACAGCCAGAGAAGCTGTTGCAGGGTTGCCAGACACCATTCCCCAGTCTCTCTCATTGGTCCATTGAGTGTTGGTAGGAAATGGGGATGCTTTGGCAGGGATCTGCCCTTTGAAAATGAGCATACAGTATCCCTAATAATCAGGGCTATTGGTCCTAGGCTCTGCTTCTTTCCTTCTTTATGGATGCTTCACTGGGAAATACATTTTTCCAAATGCAGCTGAAGCAATGGAGAGCCTTTGCCATCCCTGAAAGGAACCTGCTCCATGCACGATAGTTGAACTATCACCCTAGATTAATTTATTTTAATTGCTTCAAGGTAGACTTCTCACCCCCCTTCAAGGATCGCTGCCTTGTTGTGGCAAGGGGGCTTGCGTAGTTCAGTGAAGCTATGAGCTATGCCGTGCAGGGCCACCCAAGACGGACAGGTCATAGCTGAGAGCTCTGACAAAAGGTGATCCACTGGAGAAGGAAATGGCAAACCACTCCAGTATCTTTGCCATGAAAACTCTATGGACAGTTCCAATAGGCATAACGATATGACGCTGGAAGATGAGCCCCTCAGGTCGGAAGGTGTCCAATATGCTACTGGGGATGAGCAGACGGCTAGTACGAGTAGCGCCAGAATGAATGAAGCGGCTGGGCCAAAGCCGAAAGGACGCTCAGTTGTGGAAGTAACTGGTGGCGAAAAGACAGTCCGATGCTGTAAAGATTTTTATTCCATAGGAACCTGGAACGTCAGATCCATGAATCAAGGCAAGCTGGACGTGGTTAAACAAGAAATGACAAGACTGAACATCGACATTTTAGGAATCAGTGAACTAAAATGGACAGGAATGGGTGAATTTAATTCAGATGACCATCAGGTATACTACTGTGGACAAGAATCTCGCAGAAGAAATGGAGTAGCCTTCATAATCAATAAGAGAGTAAGAAAAGCAGTCTTGGGATACAATCCCCAAAATGACAGAATGATCTCAGTTCGAATCCAAGGCAAACCATTCAACATCACAGTGATCCAGGTCTACGCCCCAACCACTGCTGCTGAAGAGGATGAAGTTGATCAGTTCTATGAAGCCCTACAACACCTTCTAGAAGCAACGCCAAAAAATGATGTGCTTATCATCATGGGGGATTGGAATGCTAAAGTAGGAAGCCAAAAGATAACCGGGATAACAGGCAAGTTTGGCCTTGGAGTACAAAATGAAGCAGGGCACAGGCTGGTAGAATTTTGTCAAGAGAATACAATGGTCATAGCAAACACTCTTTTCCAACAACCCAAGAGACGACTCTACACATGGACATCACCAGATGGTCAACACAGAAATCAGATTGACTATGTGCTCTGCAGCCAAAGATGGAAAAGTTCTATCCAGTCAATAAAAACAAGAACAGGAGCTGATTGTGGTTCAGATCATGAGCTTCTTGTTGCAAAATTTAGGCTTAAATTGAAGAAAGTAGGGAAAAGCACTAGGCCACTCAGGTATGAACTAAATCATATCCCCGACGAATACACAGTGGAGGTGACAAATAGATTTAAGGAATTAGATCTGATAGACAGAGTGCCTGAAGAACTATGGACGGAGGTTCGCAACATTGTACAAGAGGTAGCAACTAAAACCATCCCAAAGAAAAAGAAATGCAAGAAATCAAAATGGCTGTCTGAGGAAGCTTTACAAATAGCTAAGGAGAGAAGGGAAGTGAAAGGCAAGGGAGAAAGAGAAAGATACACCCAATTGAATGCAGAATTCCAGAGAAAAGCTAGAAGAGATAAGAATGCCTTCTTAAATGAACAGTGCAAACAAATAGAAGAAAACAATAGAATCGGGAGGACCAGAGATCTTTTCAAGAAAATTGGAGATATTAAGAGAACGTTTCATGCAAAGATGGGTATGATAAGGGACCAAAATGGTAGGGACCTCACAGAAGCAGAAGAGATTAAACAAAGGTGGCAAAATTATACAGAAGAGCTATACAAGAGCGAGCTTAACATCCCTGATGACCACAATGGGGTAGTTACTGACCTGGAGCCAGACATCCTGGAATGTGAAGTCAAATGGGCCTTAGGAAGTCTGAGCAACAATAAAGCTAGTGGTGGTGACAGCATTCCAGTTGAACTATTCAAAATCTTGAAGGACGATGCAGTAAAAGTGCTACACTCAATATGCCAGCAAATTTGGAAAACTCAACAATGGCCACAGGACTGGAAAAGGTCAGTTTACATTCCAATCCCAAAGAAGGGCAATGCCAAAGAATGTTCAAACTACCGCACCATTGCACTAATTTCTCATGCTAGCAAAGTTATGCTCAAAATCCTACAAGCTAGGCTCCAGCAATATGTGGACTGAGAACTTCCAGAAGTACAGGCAGGATTTCGAAGAGGCAGAGGAACTAGAGATCAAATTGCCAACATACGCTGGATCATGGATAAAGCTAGGGAGTACCAGAAGAACGTCTACTTCTGCTTCATTGACTATGCTAAAGCCTTTGATTGTGTGGAGCACAACAAATTGTGGCAAGTTCTTAAAGAGATGGGAATACCAGAGCATCTTATTTGTCTCTTGAGAAATTTATATGCAGGTCAAGAAGCAACAGTGAGAACTGAACATGGAATCACTGACTGGTTCAAAATTGAGAAAGGAGTTCGGCAAGGCTGTATACTGTCGCCTTGCCTATTTAACTTGTATGCAGAGCACATCATGAGAAATGCAGGATTAGAGGAGTCACAAATTGGGATCAAGATTGCAGGGAGAAATATCAACAACCTCAGATATGCAGATGATACCACTCTAATGGCAGAAAGTGAAGAGGAACTAAAGAGCCTGTTGATGCGGGTGAAGGAGGAGAGTGCAAAAGTTGGCTTGAAACTCAACATCAAGAAAACAAAGATCATGGCATCCGGCCCTCTCAATTCCTGGCAAATAGAAGGGGAAGAAATGGAGATAGTGACAGATTTTATTTTCCTGGGCTCCAAGATCACTGCAGATGGGGACTGCAGCAAAGAAATTATAAGACGCTTGCTCCTGGGGAGGAAAGCTATGGCAAATCTAGAGAGCATCCTAAAAAGCAGAGACATCACCCTGCCAACAAAAGTGTGTTTAGTCAAGGCTATGGTCTTCCCAGTTGCAATGTATGGCTGTGAAAGTTGGACCATAAGGAAGGCCGAGCGTCAAAGAATTGAGGCTTTTGAACTCTGGTGCTGGAGAAGACTCTTGCGAGTCCCTTGGACTGCAAGGCGAACAAACCGGTCAGTCCTAGAGGAGATCAGCCCTGACTGCTCTTTAGAAGGACAGATCCTGAAGATGAAACTCAAATATTTTGGCCACCTCATGAGAAGGAAGGACTCCCTGGAGAAGAGCCTAATGCTGGGAGCGATCGAGGGCAAAAGAAGAAGGGGACGACAGAGAATGAGGTGGATGGATGGAGTCACTGAAGCAGTAGGTGCAAACTTAAATGGACTCCGGGGAATGGTAGAGGACAGGAAGGCCTGGAGGATCATTGTCCATGGGGTCGCGATGGGTCGGACACGACTTCGCACATAACAACAACAAGACTTCTCACTCCAGAATAATTAAGCTAGTTTTATTTAAATGTTGTTGTTTTTGGCTTGGAATTCCTCAGAAATGACACCCAAATAGGTGGTGATTCCAACATTAGTAGGTCGACATTTGTGCCCAGTGGTCTCTTTAATTCCGGGCATGGCTTAAATGTCAGGCTTGAATCTGGGAGGACTCTGTTTGAATCCCCACTAAGCCATGAACATGGGCTGGATAACCCCAGACGAGATGCTTTCTCTCCGCGTGACCTGCCTCACGTAAGCTGCTTTGGGTCACCACTGAGTAGAAATAAATTAATTAAAAGGCTTCTCTTCCCTACGTTGAGTTGCTGACAGATCCAGCCTTTCTGGAATCGGAGGGTTTTGAGACGAAGAGGTGGTTAGGTGAGTGAAGGTTTGCCACAGAAGGTTTGCCTCTTCTTTGAGGTCTCCACGGTGGTTGAGGAAGAGCAGAGATGCCCCATGTCCAGACATGTCCTTGGATGCCATTAGCATCTAACCCCTCCCCCCCCCAACACACCTCCACAAGACTTTGGAAATGTGTGCAGTGCCGGGATCATGTGCTATGAGCAATTGCTTCATGGTTATGTGTTAATTTTTACTTTGACTAGTTCCCCGTGGCACCTCTATCCCCCCTCCCCTTAAATTCAAGAACAACATCCTTCCTTCAGCCTTCATTTAATTAATAGGTTTCCCAGGAACTTGGCCCTTTTGCCTTTGGCAGTTGATTTTTTAATTTCTAAGAGCCAGAGGAACAAGCTGACATCCCTGCAGTTTGAAATCCTCAACTGCCATAATTACATGTTAAATACGCTTCAAATCTGTAGAGAGCAGTAACTCAATAAAACCATGAGCAAAAAGTAATGGGAAGTTTAATTATAATAATACTAATATCATAAGATCCTAATGAGGAGAAAAATTCAACTTCATTTTCTTTAGCTTGGCTACCTAATATTGGGACTTTTTTGTGTGCAACGGTAATAATTCCCATGAATTTTAGGAAAGATTAGTTTCTTCCCCTTCAGTAATGTTTCTGGGTTTCAATTATTTTCTTATGAATATAATGAAATATTTGGTAAACTCTTCAGAACTCATATAAATACAATACCTTTCTTAGTGTGGTTCAGATAAAATGCTTAGAAGACACTTGAGTCTCATTGACTGGAAGAGGCTATGACATTTTCCTGAGAGTAACGCCCATTGAATAAAACGAGGCTTTTAAAAGTAGAGCTAAGTCCAGAGGTGCTTTGCAGACCAACTAAGTTTTATTCAGGGTAGAAGCTTCCTTGTGCCAGTATGCTGACATGTGCTTGCACACAAAAGCATCCTTTGAATAAGACTTGGTTGGTCTTAAAGGTGCCCTGGATGTGCACTTTCTTCTGCTGCTTCAGACCAAAATGGTGACTCACCTGAATCTGTAGGAAATCTGGTTCGGATTGCTCATTGATTTATGGGGATACAAAAACGGATAGGTATTTTCATATGACGTAGAAAGCTACCATTTCTGACTATTATTTGTATTCTTCCCAAGGGCTCAGAATAGAACACATGGAGTTTCATTGCAGTTTTACTTGAAAACATCCCAATGTGGTAGATTACGCTGGAAGAAAGTGACGAGATTAAGATTACCCTATGAGCTATATGACTAACAGCAATTTGAACGCATAGTTCTTGGGTCTCCCTATTTGGTCCCAAACTCACTCACTCTCTCTCTCCCCCCCCCCATCCATCCATCCATCTATCTACCTTCAGACTTCTATACCACCCCTCACGACAGGTCGTCTCAGGGCGGTTTACACATAAACCCAATACAAATACAGCATAAAAGCCTTAATTATACAAAACTAAAATTAATTATACAAAATTAAAAACACCAAGAGAAAGATGACGGCATCTATATCTATCTATATTATGGCTTGTCTCTCACATTTGATGCCCATGTTTTTTGATACCTTATCAATAAATGATTTATTATTTATTAGTGCTCTTTCTTTCTCTTCCCATTGGAAAAAAAATGAAGTCCATTACAGCAATTATTTGTAAATAAGCACAACATTACTGAATATTCAGTCCCACTGGTGGAAGGAAAAAATGTTTAATGGTGAAATACATTAGCAAGGCATTGAGATTGTCAATAATGCATGCTCAACACCATTTAATTATTTGGAGAACATCTGTTGAAAAGAAATATGCTCCAGAGAGGAGTAAGGAAGCCAAGTGCATTAGTGGCAGTGTTAACCACGTCTCCTCTGAAAATAGAGAGAGGCGGGAGGAGCCCTGCAAGAAAGAACAGAACAAATGCCCCCTCCTTTACTGCACATCTGGATAAATATGCAGGTGGCATATTTACTTACATCCTGCTCTTCCTTTTAGGAAGTTCCAGGCAATTTGTACAGGGCTCACCACTGAGCAAGTCTACACATGCCTAACTTTGATAAACTGGTTTCTTTTTGTACCGATAACACCTGACTTGTAAGGATGTGTGAGCACCCTCCTATTCACCACTGGTGAATCAGGGAAGCAATTTAGATGGACTGCTGCACCTGTTCAATGGACCATTTGTGGCGGGGCCCCATCCCTTCCTGAAAGGGCAGTTCACTGCAACTGTTGTTGCTGTGGGTTTTTGTGCACATGTGCCTTCTCACACAGCCCAGTGGAATTCTACACTGCTCCTTTCCCTGGGCTCCTGCCCAGGGATGCAAACTACACAGGAAATTGTGTCAGCAGACAAGTAAATCAGTCTCAAGGCATATTGAGTTAGTTCATCATCAGTGAATGCCACATTCCAACAATCTTCTATCATTGTGTTTATGTAATCCTTAGCAATCTCTTGGGCTCAGCAATATTTTACTGTAGGCTCAGTCTTTTGTTATTTAAAACTCTGTGCAGACCTCATTGGCAGGAACTCAAGTCTGGTGCCCAACCCGACAGATAAGGGACTGACTGACATCGGGTCGTCACAGTCAGTCACAGTAATGTGAATTGTCAAAAGCATCTGCAGCAAAATCCACTCCATCCTTACGAGTGTGTCATGTTTGCCAGGCGAAGTCACACAGGCCAGTAGCTTGGGTTGCTCCTCCCCACTGAAAGCATCGCAGCACTTAGGGTTGGAGCTTCCATGGGAGCACCGGCTTCTGGCATGCGGAAACCCCCATGAGAAATTCCAAACGGGGCCCTCGGTGCCACAGCATCTGCTCTGTCACTTCTAGTGCTCTAGTGCAGAGCCAGCTCCTGCTCATCCCTCCCCCCCCCCACTGCCTCTCACCTGGTGGTCAAAGAGCCGGGACAGCAGGAGGTCACCTGCTGCACTGGGAAGCATCTGTGCATCCCTAGTGAGGCCAGAGCCAGGCACGATGGAGAGTCGTTTATTTGACTTTTAGATCCCAACATATTCCACAGTGAGCCTCTCCAAATGATCTAATAACATAACGTTAAAATAGATACAAACACATCAATATGCATTTTTGTCATGCTAAAGTTTTTTTAAAATAAACCTCCAGACTAGCAATTAGTATTTTGTAATTCAAATTATGTTCTGAGCATTGCATAAGGGAGAGATGGGGCACACAAAGTGACAGCATCCCCCCGTTACATTCACCGGCCTTGTGTTCCCCCCATGAGTCTCTTGACATGGGACTAGATTGTGTACTAGTTTCCTCTGGATGTGTATAATATTCTCCTGATGAGCTATACATTTCCTCTGTCTCTCTACTTTAGTTTATGGTATCTGTCTTATTCTAAACAAAAGTCTATTATTTAAATTTTCTTTGCCTCCTTCCCTTGCTGGGAATATGATGCCAACTTCAACTCACATATACACAGGCTTAAAGGGCAACATATACTGGTTTCGGTTCCCTTTAGAAAAGTTGTGTCTGTGTACCAGGAGTGGTTTGTGTCCCATCCTTCTCCTGGGAATCCAGGCTATTGAACAGTAGTACCTGTTAGGAGGAGGGTCAGGGGTTACTTCCTCCATGCATTCTCAGCCCAGGGAGGCTTCAGTGTAGCAGGATGAGGTCCAAGCTAATATGGCCAAGTGAAAACAATGTGGGGACTGAGTCATCTGGGAAATGTTCTCTGCAGACCCTTGTGTGCTAACACCCAAGGTATGTGTGTTAGGTGCGTGTGATGCAATCTGGCCCAAAAGGACCTGAATCAGTCTTTATTTAGGCACGAATCAGCCAAACTGCCATTTCCCAGTACATCATAATGACGGAATCAGCCATGCTGGAACTGCATGTCGTGGCTCTCCATGGACTCGAATGGCACCCTTGGTTTCAGTGATGCTGAATCGATTCGTCCATTACCAAATCGATCTGGTCAAATCAAAATTACACAACAGGTGATTTGGACAAATAGATTTGGTCTGAATTGAAAATGAAAATGAATCTTCTTCTAGTGCCAACATTCTTTTCATTAATTTTTGCTGAAATATTTACTAGTCGTTTTTTAAAAGAATTTATTTAAGAAATTTGTCAAGAGAACTAAAGCAAATGGGCCACATTAGTCAAGCGGTGGAAGCATGACTTAACTTTCTTTGTATCTGAATTATCAAAGTTCATACCCAGCCTTTCAACCGCAATGCAAAATGATCTTTATTTGGAGAGCAGTTGCACCATATCATAGCTCAAGTAGTTTGTGGGAGCAACATTTTTCGTTGTGCTGTGGGAAATGTCACGCTTTCCCAATCTGTAAGGAAAAAAGTGCCACGTGTTTCTTAAAAAAAAAACCATCCCACAAATCTGGACACGGGGTTGAGATCCTAATCCCCCAAGAGAGTGGCGTTCTCAATGTTTTGGGCCTCGACGGGAAAGGGAGCTCTGGCACTGCTGCGAAAGGGCCCCTCCCCCAGTGACGCTGTTTCTTGGACGGAGGGATTTCCCCCTTGTCTTCTGTCTGGAAGGCACAAGCGTCAATAATTCAAGAGGAGCAAGAATCAACACATCTTACAGCATATTTGATGTGCCAACAAACAGACGGAAGACTGTTTCATTTCAATTAGCTCCTTTGTTGCCAACAAAAGCCCAACAAGCGCATCACGAGAGGGGCCAGGTGTGGAGGAGGCCTCTTGCTTCTGCCTGTTGCTATTTGTTTCCTTCTCATCCGCCGAACATCCCTGCCCTCCCTGGTCTGTCATTCGTCCTTCTCTGCCATTATCTTGCAGTCATATCCCCCCCCCCCCCCGTGTCATCTTACCTGGGATCAAGTGATGCTGTCCTCCCACCACAAAGTAAAGATTTGGGTTGGTTTTCAAGACCCTTCTGATCTCCTCAGCTAATTGGCTCAGGTGTAAGCCAAGCCAGCAGGCCTGTGACTTTGATGTGACATTTTAGAACTCAGCACCTGGTTACATCCTTGTTTGTGTGCCAAATATCAGCTGGCCTTGCCTGCTGCTCAAACCCAGCTAATAAAAATGCTAGTAATCACGTTGTATTACAAGGCTCAAATTCATGCTGTTACTTTATTGCAAGGTTGTCATTAATTTTGCAGGGTGAACCTGGAATCCGATCTGACCTGTTTTTAATAAGTGTGGGTCTGTGCGTGAAATGTGTTTGCGAGTGACAGTGAGGTGACCGCCAGCTGTTCTGCCTTTACAGGTGGCACTACCTTTCCCTTTGATCAATAATGCTGTTTCACTTAAAGAGAAACTTTCCTTCCCTTCAGCAAGGAAGCAGAAAAGGGGCCTTCTTGTTCCTGTGGTTTATTTATAAAGACTATACAATTATGCAAAGGTCAGAGGATGGGAAATAATTTCTCTTGTGGCTTTTCTGGACACGACTCTGGTTTTCTGCCCTGCAAACGGCTGGACTGCTCATTTCCACCGAAGCTTCCATGCCATCCCCAACAGTGCTCCTGAAAGGGCCAAGGAGACCATTAAAGGGAGAAAACAGCAAAGAGGAAGCAGACCAAGATAAGTGCAGAGAACAGGCTACCAAGCGAAAGCTTCCCTGCCCTATCCCACCAGTTCTGTCGGTGAATATGTTAGGGCAGCCTTCCAAGACTAGGTGGGGCTGGTGAGCCATACTTCTTGTTCCTTGGAGACTATCTTCAAACTGCTTGATGGGGAAACTCCCACTTTGCAGGGCCCTTCTTATACCCCACCCTCTTGCCTCCCAATCTCGGCCGCTTGCTTTTCATCCACGTAGCAATTCTGCTCCTCCCACAATGTTCCTATAGCACATCACCCCATTTCTGTCTCTCCCCCTCCCCCTCCCCCTGGTCTCTATTGCATTACGTCCAATGTGTGGCCCTGAGTTGGGAGGCAGGACAGTATGATGATGATGTCATCCGTTCAGTCGTATCCAACCCTCGTCGAATCTATAGGAAAGTCTTCGCCATGCACCCCTGTCTCTGACTCAGTCAAATTTTTAATTTGGTTCATGGTCATCCCTGTGTCGGCTTTGATTGTGTCGAGTGAGTGGATTCTTTGGCGACCACATTTCCTTTTGCCGCTGACCATGCCAAGCATTAATGATTTTTCTAGCAAGTCTGATTGCATGATGCGTCCAAAGAATGTGAGCTTTAGCCGTAATATCTTCTAATGACATAATTGGTTTTGTCCTCTCCTAAACTACCTTGTTGGTACCTTTGGCAACCCATGGGATTCGCAGCATTCGTCTCCAACACCATAATTCGAAAGCATCTATTCTCCTCCTATCTTCCTTCTTCAGGCTCCAGCTTTCACATCCATAGGTTGTTATGGGGAAGACAATGGTGTTGACTAGCCGGCACTTTGTATTAAGGCTGATATCCTCACTCTTCCATATTCGGTTCATGCCTAACATTGCATTCCAGCCCAGTGTTATTCGCCGTTTGGTTTCACGGATGCATCCACCATTTTGAGTGATCATAGAGCCAAGAAAGATGAAATCATCAATACGTTCAATGTTCTCATTGTCAATCATGACTTTGGTGCTTCTGCCAGTAGTTGTTATGATCTTGGTCTTTTTTGGATATTTAGGTATAGTCCCATCTTTTCACTTTCCTCTTTTAGTCTCTTTATCAGGGTCTTCAGATGTATCATCTGCATAGTGGAGATCATTGATATTACGACCTCCAATTTTGACTCCGATTGTAGATTCTTCCAGATTAAGCTTCCACATAATTACCTCTGCATAAAGGTTAAAAGGAAAGGGTAATAAGATACCCCCTTGTCTTACTCCTTGGCTGATCTTGAACCAATCCGTGTCTCCATATATTGTTCGTACTGTGGCCTCCTGGTTGGCGTACAGTGTACTGATAAGGTGGGTTAAGTGGGATGACACTCCCAATCCCATAGCTTCTTGTGATCAACACAGTCAAACACTTTAATCAATAAACACAGATAGATGGCCTTTTGATATTCATGTTTTTTTTTCAAGAATCCAGCACAAATTTGCATTGTGGTCTTGGGTGCCGCAACCATGTTGAAAACCAACCTGGACATCTGGTAGCTGAGCATCAATGGTTGATTTGAGATGGTTCTGAATGATCTTCAATAAGATTTTACTTGCGTGGGAGATCAGGGCTATAGTTTGATAGTTTGAGCAGATGCGAGCATCACCTTTCTTTAATAATGGGATAAAAACTGACCTTTTCCAATCCATTGGCCATGTGCCAGTTTCCCAGACTTTTTGACATAATGCTGTGATTGCTGCTGGTGGAACAGATCTGAGTAGTTCCACTGGAATGGTATCTATGCCAGGAGCCTTATTATTTGTGAGCTGTTTCAGAGCCCAGATCACTTCTTTCTCCAGTATAGGCGGTTCCAATTCATGTCGGGTGTTTTTGGCTGGTGACTGAGGCACCTTGGTGTTTGCATATAATTCTTCTGCATATTGTCGCCATTGATCCTTGATGCTGGCTTGGTCAGTAAAGTCTTTTCCATTCTTGTCTTTGATGGTCACTTTACGAGCAGTGAAGGTGCTCTGGAATTGTTTCACCTGAGCAAAGAGGCTTTTGGTATGGCATCTAGTACACTCCTCTTCCAGTTGCTCCCAATACGCTTCCTTATCTCGTCTGGTAGCATGTTGAAAATCTGCATTTAACCTTCTGAATTCATCTCTCTTGTCATCAGCTTTTGCTGCTCTTCGTTTTTCAACAGTTTTTGATGGTGTTAACCATTTGCATCTTATTTCTGGTTTTTTTGTATGGTATATGTTCTAAAGCAGCTTCTATGACATTAGACTGAAATTCTTGCCACCATTCCTCAGGTAGCTTCTCACTAGTATCAAACACTTTGAATTTGTTCTTCACTTCTATGGCATATGTTGGAGGAATCTTGGTGACATCAGACTTCTTTGGAGATATATTTTTCTTGATATTACGTAATCTGACTTTCAATTGGCCACCAACAGTTTGTGATCAGAGCCACAATCTGCTCCAGGAAATGTTTTTACTGCTAGAATGGAGCTCCACCATTCTGACTGCAAAGGATAAAATCGATCTGATTGCGGGGTATGCCATTTGGAGATGTCCAGGTGTGTAAACAGTGTTTCAGTTGTTCATAGAGGGTGTCAGTGATAGTCAATTTGATTTCGTTTCTTTTATTATTATTATATATAAGGCGTTTAGCAAAGTAATTATTGATACATATGAGAGTATAGTCTGTTATTATCTTAAGAAGTATATAGTCAGTTCTCCTCGCATATTAGCCCTAACCTACAAGTTACTGCTGTCTTTCTTAGCAAAATAATTATTGATACGTATGAGAATATATGTTATTACCTTAAGAGCTCGGCGCATGCGTGGGAGGCTGTTGCGGCCTAGGAGCATCTTGCGGCTCTTGCGGCCTGGGCGCGGCTGTAGCGGCGAAAGGAGGGAACGGCCGGGAAGGCAGCAAAAGCAGGGAAAGGTAAGTAGGGGCTTGGAGAACGCTTCGGGGGCCCCTGACAGGATGGGTAGGTTGAGGGTGGGAAGCACGCTGGCAGCAGTTAGCGGAGAGGTGGCTGGGGAGGCGCGGAGGGGGTAGCAGCGAGGTTCCTAGGCGGGCAAGGGCTGTTGCTGGGCAGATGGAAAGCAGCGGTGACTCCTCTGCTTTCCCTGCATGCAGCGGCATGGGGCAACCTTCCTTCCCGGTGGCCATCCCTGTGCTTGGGCGAAGTTCGTCGTAGGCCGGTAGGAAAAGAGCAGGGCCGCGGCAGCGAAGACGCAGCGGCCCTGCTCTTTTCCCCGCAAAGAGGATTTACGGCCTGGAGGGCCGAGCAGGGAGGATGGCTGTCTGGGAGGACTAGTGAGTCAGCGGTGCGCCATTCATAGGACGGGCCAAGTAGCCAATGAGGAGGTATGCTTCGCGGCTCCTGATTTGCTCTTCCGACTTTTTATACCGGACAGCACCCGCCCACTCTCCTCCCCCTTATCCCTTATCCTTTTATTTAATACCGTGGAACGGTTTACAGATGAGAATATAGTCTGTTATTATCTTAAGAAGTATAAAGTCAGTTCCCATCGCATATTAGCCCTAACCTAAAAGTTACTGCTGTCTTTCTTTAAAAAGTCCAGGTAATTGCTCCACTGTTCGTCATATTCTTCAGGTGGTCGCAAAAAATGAAAATGTGCTTTTTTCCATAATGTATCTGCTGGCAAGTCTTGAAAGATTTGTGCTTCTTGATCCACCAATTTCAGCGGCATCTCCCGATGCTTTTTGAGTTGATTGTTTCTTGCAGTCAAAGCTTACAAAGATATCTCTTGGTTGTTTCTTGCGCCTTTCAATAAACTCTGTATACTTTGTCAATCCGGATCTCTTCCTCCTCTAAATAGTCTTGCAGGCTTTCGGTGATTTCCTTCCTCCGATCTGTTTTCCCAAATTCTTCCGAAATGCCTTTGATTTTTACGTTCCTAGCTTTAGATTCTACTTCCAGGACTTCAAATTTGTCTTCTGCCACTCTTTCTCGCTCCTGTTGATTTACTTCCAGACGTTGGATTCTTGTTTGGTGTGTTGCCAGCTGAGTTGTGTTTTCATCAGCTACTTTTTTCAAACCATCGATTCTGTCTGAGAGCTCTTTCTTGGTATCTTGAATCTCCTTTTCAACCTTTTTGACTACTTCCAATACCTCTGAATTGCCCTTGCATAATAGGGAACCATCTGTGCATTGGTTAGGTTTTCCATTGCAGTATTTATCAACTCTGCAGGATGCATACACCACCATGTAATCACAGATCATGGACAGGGCGTCTCGCAATAGTTCAGGAGATCAGGAATTATCAGTTAGATAATCTTCGTGTTCTGTCAACAACTCCCGCTGGGCTCTCTGTGGTAAGATCTTAAGCTCTTTCTTTTGTTTATTTTAACAAGTGTATTTACCTGGCTTGCCTCCCGTCTGAAGAAAGAATTCCCTTGTGAATTAGTTAGGGGGGAAGAAGGGGGGCTAGTGCCTGGCTTTAAAGAAAGAGAAAGCGAGCAGAGAACTCACAGTCTTTATGTTGATAATTTACTGGCTGCCGTTCCTTGTCTTGATTGTTCATGCTGGAAAGAGATAGCCTGAGAAGAATGCAGGATTTTATGTGGCTTGTCATTTCAAGATTAGAAAGTTGTTTTCGACAACGGCACCATTATGGCCCTGGGCACACGCAGCGGTGATCTGGAGAACTAAGTCTCCACGGATCTGTAGGACGCTCAGGATGCCGTTCCTGGCTCATGGGGCGACCAGCGAGCAAGGTTTGCGCACCTTGCTCAGGTCTGCCAGGTGCTTCTGTTCCTGGCCCCCTGTTTGGCTCGGGAGCCTGACACAAAACGGGCTAGCATGGTGCCATCTTCTGTCGTCTCACCCAGTCAATTTGTTTTCTTTTTTTTTTATAATAATTTTATTGTTTATTATTATGTAAAGCATTTACAGAGAAGTTGTAAAGAAAAAGCGACCAGTTGATATGGTTTGCCATCTCTTTTAACATAGATATTTAGTTCCCATCACATATTATTCCTAATCTAGAGGTTTTTACCATTTTTCTTAGCCAAGTGATTGTTAATACATATGAGAGTATGATCTGTTATAGGAATACATTCTGTTATTATCTTAAATGATATTAGGTCAGTCTCCTTCATAAATTGGCCCTGACCCAAGAATTACTACTGTCGTCTTGTTAATGCCTATAAAATATGGTTTGTCATCCTCTTTTAGCATACATATTAACATACATATTCAATTCCCATCGCATATTAATCCTGATCTAGGGGTTATTACCATCTTTCTTAACAAAGTAGTTGTTGATACATAGGAGGGTATAATCTATTATAAGGATATATTCTATTATTGTCTTAATTGATATAAAGTCAGTTCCCTTCATATATTGGACCTGTCCTAAAGGTTACTGCTACTATTTTTCCACAGGAAGCCAGGAGAGTACTCCATTGTTCAGCTCATCTTTCAGGTGGTCGCAGAAAATGAAATTGTGTTTTTTTCCATAGTAGAGTATTTCTGATTGTCCTTCTGTCAGGGCCAAAGAAATCTCTTACTTGATTCTTGCTTGTAATCGCCTTTGAGGGGGCTCTGAATCCTTTGTCAATCTGGATCTCTTCCTCTGGTTGCACAGAAGTATCTCCTGATAGCTTCCTAGTTGCTGTCGCTTTTGAATAGACTCTTTTTATTTTGCTGATCCAAGTCATTTCCTGCTCTGAGTAGACTTCCAGGTTTTCGGTACTTTCCTTCCTTGAATCTGTTTTCCCAGGTTCTTTGAAGGTACTTTGAGTTTTTACATCTCTGGCACTCTCTCCCTCCAGTTGATTAACTTCCAGACATTGAAGTTTCACTTGATTTACTGTTAGCTGAGCTACATCATCAGCTGGTCTCTCCGGACCTTGGGCTCCATCCAAGAGCTCCCCCTTAGTCCCACGAATTTCCTTTTCCAGCTTGTTGACTGCTTTCAGTATCTCTGAGTTTCCTTTGCATAACAAATGGAAAAGCTGTGCCTTAGTTAATTCTTCCATAGTTCTAGGCAGTCACAAACTATAAACAGAAAGTCTCGTGAGGTCTCGCGGGAGCACGAGCGATCCCAAATTATCAGTTTGTCGATCTCCGTATCAAGTCAAATTCCCCCACTGAACTTTCACCAATAAATCTTCAAAGCACTCTCTTTGTTTGGTTAATGGGTATAATTAGCTGGGAGTCTCTCACTCGGCGAAAGAAGGAATTCGCTTGTGAATTGGTTGAGGGGGGGGAGGGAAGAGCTTGTGGGAGAAGAGAGAGAAAAGCCAGAAAGCTTTCAATTCTTACTGTTGCAGATTCCAGCTTCTGTCACCATACCATAGTTGACATACTTTCCATAGAATTTTCTTTGCAAAAAAAACAGGGTGTGTTGCCCACTCCTTCCCTGTGCCTCTGTAATTGGCCTGCAGGGTGTGACTTCCGCAGTTCACCCCTTCACCACATGGAGGAATACAATAGGACTTTAAGGAGGGGGCAGTATAGCTTCCCCAGATTTTGAATTTACATTTATTTCCCTTTGCCATTTCATCAACAGTTGGAAATGAACCTCACCCACTCTGAGCGGATTGTGATCATGATGGGGTCTTGCTTTGTCCATGCCAGCCAGTGTTGATGTGTGCTCCCAATTGGTGGCTTTTACAGGCTGGGAAAGAGCCATGCTTTGCATACAGAAGGCATCTCCAGTTTAAAAGATGAAGTAGCAGGTGGTGTGAAAGACCCCGGGAGAGCGGCTGCCCTTCACCTTAGATAAGTCCACTCTTGACAGACCAAAACTCTTGCTCAGCAGGAGGCTCCTTCAGTGGGGTACCCCAAGATCAACTCACTCAAAGTGAGGTGAGATGTTAAAAAGGGAGAGTGATGCATTTCATCCTCACAAGTGCCTTTTAAAATGAGGCCCCCACATTCCTGTTTTCTCCCCACTGGGTCTGCTCTATATCGAAATCTATGGATGCATCACTTAGAATCATAGAGTTAGAAGGTATCTCCAAGGTCATCTAGTCCAACCCCCTGCACAATGCAGGAACTCACAACTACCTGCCCACCTATGGTGACCCAATTTCATGCCCAAGGGATCCCACCAAAAATCTCCAGAATCCAGCCTGGTCTGGAGGAAATACACCTACCATCCCACAGTGGTGATTAGGAATTCCCAGGGTATGCAAGGAAGGGCCACAAGTGACAAACACTGGCACATCCCTTCCTGCTCTCCACTCACAATCTGCCTAACTTCATAAAATTAGCAATTCTGGCAGATGACTACCTAGCCTCTTCTTAAAAACCTCCGAAGATGGAGAACCTACTATCTCCCAAGGAAAGCCTGTTCCATTGAGGAACCACTCTGTCAGAAACTTCTTCCAGATGTTAAGCTGAAAATTCTGACCCTCTGGGGCAACAGGAACAAACTCTGCTCCATCCTCTAAGTGACATCCCTTCAGGTATTTGAAGATGGTTATCAAATCCCCTCTCAGTCGTCTCCTCTCCAGGCTAAACAGATCAAGCTCTCCCAACCTATCTTCATACGTCTTAGTCTCCAAACCCCTCACCATCTTTGTTGCCCTCCTCTGGACACGCTCCAGTTTGTCTACATCCCTCTTCAACTGTGGTGCCCAAAACTGAACACAGCACTCCAAGTGAGGTCTTACCAGAGTGGAGTAAAGTGGCAACATCACCACTCATGATCTGGCCTCTATACTTCTTTTGATGCAGCCCAAAATCACTTGTTCATCTAGAGTTGCCCTTATTCATGTGTTTCATGTTTAGGTGTGCAAATGTTTAAAAAATCCTAGCCCTAAAATGTGCAATGTGTAAAGTAGCCCAAAAGATGGCATACATGGAGTTATTTTGTTTTATCCTCAAATAATCTGTATAGTATAGGAAATGCATTTTTAGCTCACTTCCTTCAGAGATGTAGCAATAGCTTGTCTTTTGTTTTATATTTTAACAGTTTTATTAGTTTTATAGCTTTTATGGCTCATTTTATCCGTGTAAAATAGTCAACGGCTTCTAAATGTTGGCTTTTATGGTGAAGAAGTTTTAAGTTTTATTGTTGATGCATTTTTAACCTTTTAATGTATTACCTTCCCTTTACAAACTGTTATTGTATAGTAGTGCTTCAAAAATTTTGGTCTAAATGACCGTAAATAAATAAATGACCCTCCCAGACACAGAAACCACACACACACATACAAAAAAGCAATAGCTGATTGCTATTCTCAGGACAGGGTTACGAACCTACAATAGAGCCTGGAATCCTTCTGGAATTATGATCCATCTCTAGAGATCTATTTTTCCAGAGTAGCTTCAAAGAACAGTCTCTGTGGTGTCATCGCCCTACTAAGTTCCCTCCCCTCCTGGAACCCTGCCTCTAGGCAATGCTCTCAAATGTCCAGTAATCTCCCAAGCTATGTGTTGGCAACTCACTATCAGGACCCAGTTTGCATTAAGTAGAATAAACAGAATAATCTCGGAATATGGGATAAATTAGGCCTGGCCAATATATGCAAAAGAATTAATTGGTAGAATTCTGCAGTGGTAGAATGGACTTCAGGTTGGAGTCCTTCAGGAATCCACTATCCTTCAGGAGAAAGGCTTGATAGAAATGTTTCAATTGGTAAATCAGTATAATTCTAAAGATAGAATAGTAGAATTATAGAACTGGAAGGGAGCCTCCTGGGTCATCTAGTCCAACCCCCTGCACTATGTAGGACACTCACATCCTAATCGCTCATCCACTGTATCCTGTCACCCCCTTGAACCTTCACAGAATTTCCGAAGATGGAGAACCCACCACCTCCTGAGGAAGCCTGTTCCACTGAGGAACCGCTCTGACTGTCAGGAACTTCTTCCAGATGTTTAGATGGAATTTCTTTTGAATTAATTTCATTCCATTGGTTCTGGTCAGTCCTTTTGGGGCAAGAGAGAACAACTCTGCTCCAACCTCTACATGGCAACCTTTTAAATACTCAAAGATGACTATCAGATCCCCTCTCAGTTGCCTCCTCTCCAGGTTAAACAGACCAAGCTCCCCCAACTTTTAATCATAATAAAGTTCAAGTTGCCTGACAGACAAATCAAATGCTACCTGATGTTCAGCCATACTGGACTTAATACTGACCAACAGGCAAGAGTTGGTGGATGAGGTGAAGGAGGTGGGGACCCTAGGGGGAAGTGACCATGTCCTCATAGAATTCCTTTTGAGATGGGGAGCCAAGGAAGCTTGTAGCCAGACGCGGATGTTGGATTTTCGTAGGGCAAACTTTAATAAACTCAGAGACATGATGAGTGTCATACCATGGACAAGAATGCTGGAAGGGAAGGGAGCATGTGAAGGGTGGGCGCTACTCAAACAAGAGCTATTGCATGCTCAATCAATGACTATTCCAGAAATACGAAAACACTGCAGGAGCTCTAAGAAGCCTATTTGGATGAACAGAGAACTTCAAGAGGAACTAAGAAAGAAAAGGAAAATGTTCAGGAAATGGAGGGAAGGACAGAGCTCTAAAGAAGAGTACCTACAGGTTACTAGGCACTGTAGATCAATCATCAGAAAGGCCAAAGCTGAGAGTGAGCTAAGATTGGCCAGGGAAGCCCATTGTAACAAGAAAAGATTTTTCAGTTACGTGAGGAGCAAACGTAAAGTAAAGGAGGCAATAGGCCCACTGTTGGGTGCGGATGGACAAACTCTAATGAAAGATGCAGAGAAAGCAGAAAGGCTTAGTGCCTATTTTACATCTGTTTTTTCCCACAGGTCAAAGTGTTTAGGCACATCTAGAGATGGCTGTAGCCAAAGGATAGTGTCTGGGTGGCAGGTTAACATGGATAGAGAAGTTGTTGAGAGGCATTTAGCTGCACTGGATGAGTTCAAATCCCCTGGTCCAGATGAAATGCACCCGAGAGTACTCAAAGAACTTTCCAGAGAACTTGCAAAGCGCTTGTCCATCATCTTCGGGACCTCTTTAAGGACTGGAGATGTCCCGGAGGACTGGAAAAGAGCAAACGTTATTCCGATCTTCAAGAAAGGGAGGAAGGATGACCCGGGAAACTACAGACCAGTGAGTCTGACCTCTGTTGTGGGGAAGATAATGGAGCAGATATTAAAGGGAGCGATCTGCAAACATCTGGAGGACAATTTGGTGATCCAAGGAAGTCAGCATGGATTTGTCTCCAACAGGTCCTGCCAGACCAACCTAGTTTCCTTTTTTGACCAAGTAACAGGTTTGCTGGATCGGGGAAATTTGGTTGATGTCATTTACTTGGATTTTAGTAAAGCTTTTGACAAGGTTCCCCATGATGTTCTGATGGATAAGTTGAAGGACTGCAATCTGGATTTTCAGATCGTTAGGTGGATAGGGAATTTGTTAGAGAACCGCACTCAAAGAGTTGTTGTCAATGGTGTTTCATCAGACTGGAGAGAGGTGAGTAGCGGGGTACCTTAGGGTTCGGTGCTCGGCCCGGTACTTTTTAACATATTTATTAATGATCTAGATGAGGGGGTGGAGGGACTACTCATCAAGTTTGCAGATGACACCAAATTGGGAGGACTGGCAAATACTCCGGAAGATAGAGACAGAGTTCAACGAGATCTGAACACAATGGAAAAATGGGCAAATGAGAACAAGATGCAATTTAATAAAGATAAGTGTAAAGTTCTGCATCCGGGTCAGAAAAATGAAAAGCATGCCTACTGGATGGGGGATACGGATACGGAGGGCAGGATGCTGTTTCTGCTGGCTGCAGAGGAGAGGACACGCAGTAATGGGTTTAAACTTCAAGTACAACAATATAGGCTAGATATCAGGAAAAAGTTTTTCACAGTCAGAGTAGTTCAGCAGTGGAATAGGCTGCCTAAGGAGGTGGTGAGCGCCCCCTCACTGGAAGTCTTCAAGCAAAGGTTGGATACACACTTTTCTTGGGTGCTTTAGGATGCTTAAGGCTAATCCTGCGTTGAGCAGGGGGTTGGACTAGATGGCCTGTGTGGCCCCTTCCAGCTCTATGATTCTATGATTCTATGATTCTATGATTCTATGATTCTATGATTCTATGATTCTGATTGGCCCTCAGGAATGTTCACTCTCTCATGGAGGAGCAATGTTGGGTCTGGCCCACCCCCAGCCTCCTCCTCCTCCTCCTCCTTCCTGCTGGAAGAAGAGCCAGCCCTCTCTGCTGGCCCACTACTCAAAGGTAAGCTGGGCCGGAGAGTGGAATGGGCCATTGGGGTGGCTGGGAGGGAGGAAAAGGCTCAGAACACAGAGTGCCAGAACATTGAGTGCAGCCTCTACGTCCACCCGAGGACCTGGAGTGGGGGTAGGAGAAGGAGTCCAGCCCCCCTGCAAGCCTTTGCACTCTCCTGAGCCTTGGAGGGGGTGGGAGATGCAGGAAAGACCACCCACCAGCCTCATAGGGACCAGCATGGCCTTTTGGCACTCCTCTGTAACCCCCAAGGGAGGAGGCATGGAACATGGAGAAAATACTGCCCTTTGGGTGCTCTTTTGCACCCCTATGCTGCCCTAGCTGGCCACAACCAGTGGCAGTAGGTGCCTGGGCTGCAGAGCCTAGCCGGAGTCCACACCAGAGCAAAGTCAAAGTCCTTTGGGGGTGCACGGGAAGGCCTTCCTTCCTTCCTTCCTTCCTTCCTTCCTTCCTTCCTTCCTTCCTTCCTTCCTTCCTTCCTTCCTTCCTTCCTTCCTTCCTTCCTTCCTTCCTTCCTTCCCTCCCTCCCTCCCTCCCTCCCTCCTGCCTCGCATATGCGTTTGCGGCCGTGTGTACGCAAACTGGTCCCTGATAAAATGTATTTATTTATTTATTTGTCCAATTCATTGCCCACTGCTCCCCAAAGGCTTGCAGCGGGTTACAATCATCTGTTAAAATCCCAATAAACCCTCATAAAACAGATAAAACAATCCCTTATGCTGGTCTATGATCGTAATAAAGGTATGTATGTTTGTATCCCTTACAAATACTCCACCTAGTACCCCCCTTAATCTGCCACTGAGCGACAGCCAACCAGCTCCGCTCCTGCCAACCCCCACTTCCAACAAGGCTGCCTGGACGCTGTGCAGCCATAACTCGTTCCCCTGATCAGAGAGATGAACGCCGTCCCTCTGGAATACCGGAGCCAGGCTGTGCTTAATCCCCGGCCTCACCTAGCTCTCCCATCAGCTTGCAACCACCTTGCTAATTTTTTTTCTTTTGCAAGATGCACCCTGTCAGGCCTGCGGGCATCTCACCATACCCACCAGTCTAACAGTTCAGACCAGAACCGGTATGCTCCAGGCACTCTCTGTTGCAGGACCCACAGGTCCTCCACAATCAGCCGATGGAGTGAAGTCCAGCCATTTCTGGGAGGTCGTCTTCTCCAAGCTGTATGAATAGGATTGCTGGGGCACCCCCTTCATGAACCTTGGAGGATACAACCTCCAGCAAAGTCGACCGTTTCGTTCCCTGATGGCTGGACCATTTGACATGAAGCCTCTTGTCCAAGCCCCATCCGGTGGCTCCAGCATATCGTCCAGCCCAATAAGTGAGGCTGTGCCCTACAATCAGAGCTGTGGGCAGCACCAGGGTCAAGCCTGTGACAATCAACATGTTACCACAAAGGACTGTCCCGTACATACAGACTCTACGCCTGAGGGTGCCAACGTCCCAAGCACCTAATTTTACTGGCACATGCCCCCTCCTGGAAGGCTTGTGTGGCAGCCCCAATCCTGAAGGAATGGGTGTCATACCAATCCGGGAGAAGCCCAGCCATGGCCAGGCACTGCTTCAACACAGCCCCAAATTGGTAACTGGAAAGGCAGGTCCCATCTTCGTGAATAAATAACAGGCCCAGGACCCTGGGTCTAAGGCAGTGGTCCCCAACCTTTTTATCACCGGGGACCAATCAATGCTTAACAATTTTACTGAGGCCCAGGGAGGGGGGTACTCTTTTGCTGAGGGACATCGCTACCGCCCCTGGGGGGCACTGCCAGCAGCAGCTGTGCAGTGCCATGCCGAGGGGGAGCCCCAGCCATGGCGGCCGCTGGAGAGCACCCAAGGTGAGCCCCCGAGGCAGCAGCCGGGGAGGAGGAGGAGGAGCTGCGGCCCAGTACCGACTGATCCACAGACTGGTCGCGGTCCCCAGACCGGGGGTTGGTGACCACTGGTCTAAGGCACAAGTAGGCAAGTAAGCGCTTGACCAGGCATATGTCCAGGTGTGGTGAATTTGGAACAACACCACTGCCCCCCATCCCCCTGGTCTGTTTTGGACCGGCATAGCCAAATCTCAACACTGTCTGCCACAAATTCCACATCCTTCACCCTTATTGTCGGGGCAGAAGCGGCTGACCTGGACCATGCCACCATTTCCCCGCACCTGAAAGCCACCCGATACGCAACGGTGAAACCCGCCCTTAGCTGAGCTACCTCCGCATTGAAACTGGACACAGATGCCAACGGGCAAACTGGCTGCCGCAACACTGGCGATGTTAAGCTGTGCCGGGGATCTGCAATTTAATAAAGATAAGTGTAAAGTTCTGCATCTGGGTCAGAAAAATGAAAAGCATGCCTACTGGATGGGGGATACGCTTCTAGGTAACGCTGTGTGTAAACGAGACCTTGGGGTACTTGTGGATTGTAAACTAAACATGAGCAGGCAGTGTGATGCAGCGGTAAAAAAGGCAAATGCCATTTTGGGCATCACATCAAAATCACAAGATGTCATAGTCCCATTGTATACGGCGCTGGTCAGACCACACCTGCAGTACTGTGTGCAGTTCTGGAGGCCTCACTTCAAGAAGGACGTAGATAAAATTGAAAGGGTACAGAGGAGAGCGACGAAGATGATCTGGGGCCAAGGGTCCAAGCCCTATGAAGATAGGTTGAGGGACTTGGGAATGTTCAGCCTGGAGAAAAGGAGGTTGAGAGGGGACACGATAGCCCTCTTTAAGTATTTGAAAGGTTGTCACTTGGAGGAGGGCAGGATGCTGTTTCTGCTGGCTGCAGAGGAGAGGACACGCAGTAATGGGTTTAAACTTCAAGTACAACGATATAGGCTAGACATCAGGGAAAAATTTTTCACAGTCAGAGTAGTTCAGCAGTGGAATAGGCTGCCTAAGGAGGTGGTGAGCTCCCCCTCACTGGAAGTCTTCAAGCAAAGGTTGGACACACACTTTTCTTGGATGCTTTAGGATGCTTAGGGCTAATCCTGTGTAGAGCAGGGGGTTGGACTAGATGGCCTGTATGGCCCCTTCCAACTCTATGATCCTGTGATTCTATGATTCTATGATTCTATGCTCCTGCTTGAGCCAGCCTCCCCCAGCCCGGCACCACTTTTCTGAAGGCCAGCCCTGACTTGTGGGACAGGCCCTGCTCCTGAGGTGGGCCAAACAGCCGCGTAGTGACCGCTCGCACATCGGCCATGGATGCTGCCCGCCCGCCTTGCGGGTAAAGGCCAGGAAGTCTCTCACTGCCCCTTCATAGCTGCGATGTGTCGAGGGGGCCACTGACCCCAGAATGCCTTCTCAAATCCTTGGGTGCCAAGTTCCCAGAGGCCATCCGGAAAAGCATCTGGCTCCAGTTGTGCCTGGGGACACACCCTGGCTATGGGCCTGGCCTTGAACAAATATTGGATTCCAGACAAACAAGCACCAGGTGGCGGACCAAGCATATGACCATGTCTGTCTTGGCCAACTGCTTGTTCAGGATGCAACCTGTGGCCCAGTTGACACACCAGAACTTGACCATCCAATCCGTAAACCGGTCCCTCCAGACTACCACTGCTACTACCAATGGAAAAAAAATTCCAAAAAGGTAAGATCCCTGTGCAAGGCTTGGGACCCCCATGACAGCCATTTTTTTTGCACACCATCTGTCCCGGTACAGGATGCCACAGCCCCAACCCCCTGCTGCATCTGGTGTCCTTGCAGTGTATCTCGTAACTGCCGGGTGTTTTGCCAAAGGGCAACCCCATTGAAACGAGCAAGGAAGTCCCTCCAGACCTTCAGATCCTCTCTGAGGCCCCTGTTGACTGCATGCGGTGGTGAGGACATGTCAATCCCCTGGTGGCCTGTGACAAACGCGCACAAAATGCCCTTCCAGGAGTCACCACCTTACATGCAGAATCCAGGTGTCCTCAGAGGACCTGTATGTCCTTCAAGGAACACTTCCTTCTGGACAGCATGACATTGATAAGCCTGTGAAGGATGACCAGTTCCTCCCTTGGCCAGCTAGAAGTCGCCGCCACCAAATCAAGTTGAATCCCCCAATCGGTGAGGTCTGCACGTGTGTATTTTAAGTGTATTTCCCCTCTGAATTTCTTCTCAGAGCCATCCGAAAATGTCTGGAAGGAGGTTGTTGTGAGCATGTTCTGCGCTGTTAAAACATCCTGCAAGGGAATTGCCAGCCCAGCCCAGCAAGAAGCAGGAGTGTTGGGTGGAGACCTGCTGAAAAAGCACTGACACCATCTTATCCCTTCTGGCTGGGTTACTTGAAATGACATCATTGCATCATGTGACACTGCAGAGGCCATCTGAAATTCTCTGATAAATACCATAGAGATTGGGGAAATTACTAGAATGCCACATGTATGTTTTTCTGATGCCATGCCTGCCTGAGACTGCTGCTGAATTTTTTTAGTATTATAACATTAATTTAGCTCCATACACACTAGAAACATCTCACGCATGCAAAGGCACTTGAGCTGGATCCAGCACTTTTGCATTTCCCTATTCCTAAATCTTCATTTGCAATTTTTAGAGTAAAAAAAACATTCCAGATGTTTAAATCATTAATACAGTATGACTTTAGACAGACACTGATGCAGGAATATTTCAAACCCCCCCCCCCCAATTGCTCAGGTGTTCCAGTCCCCTTCTAATCCCTTTGATGTGGGAGTATTTCTGTTCCAAGATTCCTTTTCACAGAAGCCCCCAGAAGGGTAAGAAAAGAAGGAACAATGACAATGAACTCAAGAGCTCAAACAGGCACCTCGGAAGGGGATGGATTGGCAGGATGCCGGCAACAAAGAGATCCCCAACGAAGGTTAAGAAAACAGAAGTAATTGGATTACACATAGAAAATAAGATAAACATTCATTAAAATTACAGTAATAGATGATGATTAATGAACACACACGAGTGCAAACAGCACATGTTCTTTAAGCCCCGCAAGGCCTACCTGCAGTGGTGTAATTAATAATTTTTAGTCTTTCAGTCAGTAATTGCGATGCCCTCGGCTGCAGTGCAAACCTCCAGGGTTGATTTCCCTACACCACTTTTATCCCTGATTGCAGAGATGCAGTCAAAGGTATCTTAGTTACTTGTGAAATACTGACCACCCTTTTTGTTGCAAACTTTGAATGGTTTCTGCTTTTAAATGGCTTTATTCAGCCCTCAATGAGGCTCTGTGAGGTTTTTCTCACGCTTGGTCTCAGTGTTTTTATGGAAGTGTTCTTATGAATACCTTCCATGCACCTTCTCATAACCAAATCCCATTGAGTGCAAAGGGATTTACTCCCAGGTCAAAATGCCTTTTCCTGCCACAAATAAATTGGAAGGTAACATCATGGAGGAGGGAGGTGTAACTGCAGGATTTGTATAGTCCTGGCTATAAATTCCATCTCAGCCCTAAAGTTCACCTTGGGTTAGTCACTCTATCCAAGCCTATTTTAAGACCAAGATAGAGAGGGGTTACCTATGCCATCCCGAGCTAGCGGTGTGTAGACGTGTGGAGTAGACAGACCTGGAGCAGTGACACACTTAAGTCATTCAGCTTCCAGAGTACAGTCATCTCCAGGCTGCAGCTGAACTCTCACAAAGAAATTTAGCGGCAGGGCCTGGCATACTAGCATGGCACAGGTCCACTGATTTCACTTCTGCTACAAACATGAGCATACCACTACTAAATCCTAGGCTGATTTGCATGCATTGGTCCCCAGTGTCCTTTCTGCTACCATGAAGCAACTGCCCTTGGTGGAAAGGTCACAAAGATGTCTGCTGTGTCAAGTGGCCTTGCTAGCATGCACCATTTCAATATTTTAAAAACATGGTGATCCAGCCCCTCCCCACCCCCCACCCTGCTCCAGAATACTAAGTAAGGGCTCCAGCAACGAGAGGGAAGGCTTGGGAAGGATTGAGCCTTCCAATAATAAAAGAAGTTTGTGAGATGAAGACATGAGGATAAGTAAAAAGGAGGGCCAGTCACCACTAGAAATGCCACAAACACTACGCTGGTGATGTCTCGGTGGACTGAGCAACCTTTGAGGGACCAGCACTGTGGCCCATTCTGTGTGAACAAGGACCCACAAGCAGAAGTCTGATTTTATGCACTTAGATGGATTGTGGGCGGGCAGGAAGGGATGTGTCAGTGCTTGTCTCTTATGACCCTTCCTTGCAGACCCAGGGGATCGCTGTCCACTACTAGGTGACTGGTAGGTTCATTTCCTCCAGGCAAGGTTGGATTCTGGAGATTTTTGGTGGAGGGTTCACTTGGGCAAGAAATTGGCTCACCATGGGCAGACAGGTAGTTGTGAGTGCCTACACTGTGCAGGGGTTGGACTAGATGACCCTGGAGGTCCTTTCCAGCTCTGTGATTCTATGACTCTTTGCATATAATGTAGGCTTTTGGTAGAGCTATTGATCTCTTTGGCTACACCCCCCATGAAGAATGCAAGAGGCCCTTTGACTTCCCCCGCCCCGGTGAGAATGACCACAGGAGTTGTTTGGTTCTCCTTTATTAAGCACCTTAGCCAGTCCCTTCAGGGTGCCCCAGAGGGGATCTCAGGGGTGGGACCATCGAGCCATAGCTGACTTATGGCAACTCCATAGAGTATTCAAGGCAACAGGTGAACAGAGGTGGATTGTCTGCCTCTGCATAACAGTCCTGGTCTTCTTCAGGGTCTCCCAGGACTGATTCTGCTTAGCTTTCAAGATCGGATGAGATCAGTTAAAACAAACAAAGAGCCAGCTTGGTGTAGGGGTTAGGAGCACCTGGCACCTGGTTAATCTGGCAAGCTGGGTTTGATTCTGTGCTCCTCCCCTACATGCAGCCAGCTGGGTGACCTTGGGCTCGCCACAGCACTGATAAGGCTGTTCTGACCAAGCAGGAATATCAGGGCTCTCTCAGCCTCACCCACCTCACAGGGTGTCTGTTGTGGGGAAAGGGAAGGGAAGGGAAGGGACTGGAAGCAGCTTTGAGACTTCTTTGGGCAGTGAAAAGCAGGGTTTAAAAACCAGCTCTTCTTCTTCTTAAGCAGTGTTGAGAACTTTGCTCAGGGGATTTTAATCTAGGAGTTCAGAACCTTGGCCCAGCACTATGACCTTTACTCTTAACTGGCTCAGGTGAGGTGTGTGAGAGATAAACTCTATCAGTGCTGAGGTGAGCCCAGGATCACCTGTGGAATCAAACTGGCTCGCCAGATTGGAAGTCACTGCTCTTAACCACTACATCATGCTGGATTAAGAAGGAATGTATACAAACACAAAAGTCAACATCAGTCTCCGTATCCATATACATCCCCCCCCCACTTGATGAGCGTTTTCTAGTGAATACGAAGGCAGGAGAACAGAAACCATCCCACTAACAAAAAAGGGTGACTCAAAAAAAAATTCCAGTTACCCTCCAATAGCTCTCATGACTCATGGTAGTAAAATCCTCCTCAAAACCACACAACAATGTATAACAACAACCACTGAAAGAGAATCAGCAGGTGTTCAAGCTGGCTTCCGATGGGGGTGTAGCACTCGGGATCACATAGCAAACCTGCATTGGAGTCTGGAAAATTCATGGGGAACTCAGAAGGATGTCTACATCTGTTTATTGACTACATGAAAGTTTTAGATCAGTGGTTCTCTAGCTGGGGGTTGGGACCCCTTTGGGAGTTGAACAACCCTTTCATAGGGGTTGTGGCAAGGCAAGCAGCTTGGCCGGGGAGGGGGGGGGGTTACTGCCACTGTGCTGCTCCTTCTAAAGGCGCCCACCAATTTATATACAATTTATAACCAATTTATATACAATCCAATTTATATACAATGGATCTTCATGCCATTGGTCAGTTTCAATTTAATTTCTGTGAAAGAACACTTGCAGAATTATATGGTTGGGCGTCATCCCAATATGAGGAACTGTATTAAAGGGTGACAGCATTAGGAAGGTTGGGAACCACTGCTTTAGATTATGTGAATCACAACAAATTGTGGGAAGACCTGCAAAATTTGGGGGAGCCAGTGCATTTCTTCAAACTGGTGCAACCAAGAATCCACTGTACGTCCACCATTTGGTGACACTGACTCGATCAAAATAGAGAAAGGAGTACACCAAGGTTGTATTCCTTCCCCCTTCCCATTTGAGGGAGGAGATGCGAATCGGGGATCACAATGACAGCTGTGCCATGGGATTGCCAAGAGTTGGTCACAACTGAATGGCTGACCACAAACAATGCTTGAAAATGACCTTCCTTGTTCAGGCATGTAAAAGTCTTCTTGTGCCAAACTCTGGAGACTTTCGGAACTGTGAGACAAAGAAGGTACAGGCCGCTGGAACTAGGCAATTTTACTTTTTAATTTTTCAAAAGCAATCTCTTATTTTTATTATTTTTACAGAGTGGTGACCCTACGCATATATCATAGGAAGTGGTCTCCAAAAAGGATAACATTTACATACATTGGTCACCACTCACTGCTTTAGGATGCTTTGGGCTGACCCTGCGTTGAGCAGGGGGTTGGACTAGATGGCCTCTATGGCCCCTTCCAACTCTATGATTCTATGATTCTACTAGGGGCAAAGCCCGTTGTCTCCAAGAATACAACGGGCGCTAGAGCTTGGCAGTGGGAAGAAGAAGGGGAGGAGTTGTCAAGTCTGTAAGGGCATGGGGTTGAATGTGTGTGTTGTGTGGGAGGTTGTGGAGGCATGGTGACAAATGAGGCCATGGGTGTGGAGATATGGGTGTCAAGAACCTGTGGTGTGGAATGTTCGTTGAGTGTGGGAGAGGACTGACCTTTGTGAATTTTGGCATAGTGGTTACAGATGAGCTTTCCAGAGCCATGATCTCAGATATGTGAAGGGAAAATCAGACCGGAGACTCTTCTTAGGGGAAGATTACATGGCAACCAATTCCTCCCAGTTCTGCATCATTTCTCTTCTCGTGTGAATTAGGCCACATTCACCGAAATGCCCCTCTGCCCTAATACACATGGGGTAGTCACAGTACACAGGTGTCCACCCTGTTCCTTCTTTTACATTTTTTCACTGTGGATAAAATGTTATGTGCCTGATTGTAAGCCGTGACTTCTTCAGGTAGTAAAATGTTATGTGACCACATGCTTATTTCATGGTTGCTCCTTAAAAGAATGGATTTTTGTACCCTATTGCTTACTACCCAAAGGAGTCTCAAAGTGGTTTACAAACACCTTTTCCATTTGTCTCTCCACAATAGTCAACCTGTGAGGTATGTAGGGTTGTGAGAGATCTGAGAGAACTGGGAATGGACCTCAGTAACCCAGCAGGCCTCAGGTGTCTCAAAGCATTTTCCAATAGTCTTCCCTTTCTCTCCCCATAGCAGACTCCCCATGAGGGAGGTGGGGTAGCGAGCCTCACAGGGAAGCTGGCAACCCTAAGCCTCTCTGTGCACAGCAGTCTTGACCTTAGTAAGGTTTTTTATACTGTTTTTTTTATTTGCCAGGCCAAGGTTATTTGCCAGGCCAATAAGTCATTTTAGTTACCATGTGTCTCTAGACATTTACTTGTTCTCTATTTACAGTTTCAAGCTGTAAATATTTATTTAGATCTTCCTGCACTTTCCAGACTCACGGGACTGATGCTGGTCTGCCTGTCTGCACCCCAGAATACAAACAGTTGCTGGTAAGGGCTGGCCATAATCCATCGGCCAGGAGGGACACACCTGCACCACTCCCTACTAACTGCAGGCAAAAATGGCTCCTTTGAAGGCTGAACTCTGAGGCATTGTATGATTTTGAAGTCCCACCTCCAAACCTCCAGGAATATTTATAACCCAGGGGTAGCCAACCTACATGTGTGGCCTGGAGAGTTCCTGGAATTACAGCTCACCTGCAGAGTATAAAGGTCAGCTCCTAGGCAGAAAGGGCTACTTTGGACAGGGTTGTGGTAGAGAAGAAACATTTAAGGCCTCCTACACAGGTTGTTGTTGAATTGAAAGACTTGAGGCCTACTGCACAGGGTTGTTGTGCAGATGAATCAGGAGACAAAAGAGCCAGTTTCATCTGCAGAATAACACTGTGCAGTGGCCTCAAATCTGCAGAGAGTTGCAAAGAAGAAAGACACATGGCTTGGCTGTGTCTAACCCCCGGGCAGAGCAGTATTTTAAGTGAGAAGGGGCTTTTCTGTGGCCTCCCTGTCAGCCAACTATTCGGCAGAAGGGGAAAGTTTCCCCCCTCAAAAGTAATACCCTCAGACTCCCCTGCGTTTCTCTTGGAAACGCCTCCTTCCCCTGAGTCAGGGGCTGTCAGAGGCTCCTTCCCAGCAGGCCTGAAGGGAGGGAGGGGGAGGGGCGCACTCTGTAGCCCCCTGCCAGCTCTGTCAGGATTGTGAGGCAATTTGCAGTTGGACATGACAGTTAGGACAGCCTTGGGGCAAAGGGGGCTGGCGCAGCCTCTGTTCTCATCCCCCTTGGCAGCCCTGCTGACCTCCTCTCCCTGCGGTGGTCAGGAGCAGACTGGCAGCCAGACTGGGCTGGGTGAATGGAATTTTGGTCTGTCCTGGTGAGGGGCCAATAGGAAGGCACTTCATGTGCCTCCCCATTGGTCGCTTGGCCCTTGAGTGGCACTTGGAGGGGCAAATCAGGAGCCGCAAAGCGGCTCCTGATTCACTCCTCTGAGTTTTTATCACGGGGTTGTGTTCCTGTTTTGGTTTTGGTTTTGCACTGTAACTAGGAACCCTTCCCTACGATTGGCTAGCATGCACCCACTTTCCTGCTAGTGCTCAGGTTGAGCATTGGGGCGAGAAAGGATGGTTGTGACATGGATTCTAGCCAGAAGTGACATCAGTGATGCTCTTGGAAACTTCCCAATCTCTATGGTTTTTACCATAGAGTATTGTTGACATCACTTCTGTGTTTCAGGTGGCAGTGACCAACATCCTTTTCTCCATACCCAACCCCCCTAAATCTCCTCTGAGTTCCAGGTATGTACCTGGCAACTCCACCAGCTGTCAAACTGTTATTTAACCTGTAAATCTAGCTGTAAATCTAGTGTTCTAGTTTAAAATTGAGAAAATACCAGTGACTACTAACATTTCTTTTTCTTGGTTTTGTTTCCACTTGAACAAATCTACAACTTGCTAATGGGACTTCATTTACAATTTATAGAACAATTGATGACCTGAGCAGAAGAGTTCCCTGTCTCCCAGATGTTATAGTGTCTGCAACACCTGGGAAAGCCGCAGGGGAGAAACCAGGGTGACCTCTGCATTTGCTCTAGCAGCAGCTCTATCTTCTGCAGGCAGAAGCCCCAGCTATAAACCACAGTTATCTATCAATTCCATGATCTCTTAATTTATGACACTTGCTTGGAGAGTAATTACCAGCAAATTCTTGGCAACAATTTCTCATGATGATATTCCTTGCACAATATTAATTTCACTGTAGCCCTAAATTTTCAGAGCCATTCTGACCTTCACTTGAACAGACTGAGTATAATTCCAGTCTTAATGAGGCCTTCTAAGTGCATGTGTTAGAGATTTATTGCCCCCCCTCCCGCCAGTTGGTCAAATGTCTATAGGGCTGCCAACCATTGTGCTGGTCTTCACTCTTCTCTGCTTTCAAAAGTCTATTGATCCATGTCAATGATAAGCCTTATCTCCATGTCACTTGGATTTCTGTAGATCAAGGTGCTGGTACCTGCAGGTGCAGGTTTGGACTAGAGCTGCTATTGTCAGGAAGAATCAACAGAAAAGAAAGGGAACCTTTCTAAGGCAATATGTTTGTAATATATACAATGAGTAAATACAATTTCTTTTACATCTTTTATTTATCAGAAGGAACAACTATAACGGCTTCCAGATCAATTCCGTTTTCATTGGCTTCATCAGTGGTTAAAACCTCCAATCCTCCAAAAACAGTTTGTAGTATCAAAGGTGGCAAAATCCTATTGCCTTTCCTTATACTACTATTGTTAATATTTTAGTATCAATCGGCCACAGGCTAGCATTCCCCGTTGACTAGCATTCCCCGCAGTACCCTAGAGAGCCTATGGCTGATTGATACTAAAATATCAATAAATATCCTATAAATAACATACATATCCTTTATGTTTTTGTATTCTGGACTCAGACAATGAATGAATGAATGAATGAATGAATGAATGAATGAATGAATGAATGAATGAATGAATGAATGAATGAATGAATGAATAAATAAATTGGTTGTGACATCAAAACATCCCACAGCAAGGCAGGTCAAGCAATACAGGCAACACATGGGAAGACGGTAGAATATGGTTTTGACCAAGATTATGTGACAGTGCACATAGCTAAAGTACTTCTTTTGAAAGTAGTTTTTTGTGGTAAAAGTCCTTTTCTTCAAAGCCTCCCCGCCCCCCCCCCAAAAAAAAACTAGGGAGGGTGAAGTAAAGACATGGCAACCTACCTTGTGCAGCTTTATTTACGTTCATTTAGACCAGTACACTAAAGCAGTGGTCCCCAACCTTTTTATCACCGAGGACCGGTCAACGCTTGACAATTTTACTCAGGCCTGGGGGGGGGTAGTCTTTTGCCAAGGGACATCGCCGCTGCTGACCGATCCTCTGCTCCGCTTGCTTTACTGCCAGCGCCCCTGACTTCCCGCCATCCACTGGGGGGCGCTGCCAGCAGCAGCTGCGCAGTGCCATGCCGAGGGGGAGCCCCAGCTATGGTGGCTACTGGAGAGCACCAAAGGTGAGCCTGTGGCAGAGTGGCAGGGCAGCCCTTGAGGCAGCAGCTGGGGAGGAGGAGCTGCGGCCCGGTACTGACCGATAGACGGACCGGTACCGGTCTCCGGACCGGGGGTTGGAGACCACTGCACTAAAGGCTGGGATAGCAAAATATGAAGCAAAATGTTGAATGCATTTAAAACTCAGAATCATAAAATCATAATTAAACAAGAATTTTTTATAAAATTTGTAAACTTATGACTTATAACAAATGCACAAAATTTATTTCCCAATGTTACAGGATGGTGTTATACTTTTTAAACTATTGGCAGTCTTCAGAAAACCAAATTGAAACCAGGTCCCTTTAAAAAAAATGTATCTGTAATAAAGACAGTTTTTAACTCCAAGTGGTGCCAAGTTTTCAAACAGGAACTGCTTTGAAGCAGTATGGCGTTGCACCCAGCCTCCAGGATATGAAGTGTGTTCTCTCTCTCTCTCTCTCGCTTCCTATACATGACTTATTGTTTAAGAGACTTATAACTAGATGTTTCCATAACAGGCATTTCTACTTGTCCTGCTTTTGAACTACATAATTACATACACAAAATGCTACATCACATTGAGGAGGTTACGAGGAGAGTCAGATTAGAGATTGTACATTAAGAGATTGTACTCAGCAGCTGTTCAGGAACAACCTGTAAAGAATGTGGGGAGGAAGAATATGGTGCAGAACAGATTGCCTGTAAATCACTAAGCAGATCCCTGCAGACCCTGAACTCTGTGACTAGGCCAGGGAGGACCAGCCGGGGTCCCATGGCTCCCATGCAGCCGAAATAGCCACTTTCCCACAAAATGTAGCAAATTTTAATCATGATGCCTGTAAAAATAGTCCAATTGCTTCACATATAAGAGAATAATTTTTTCCTTCAAGTGGTGCATGTCAGAAATAGTTCGGACTATTCAGACTCTTATATTTGGAGACGTGCATACACACATATGCACACATCTTCTTTAGAAGAATTCCACTGCTGTATTTCCTAAAGGGGAGAAATATGCATGGGATTTTGTATGCATGGGATTTTGTATTGTGTGAAATTTCAGTGGTAGCCTTCACATTGTTCTGGAAGAACACAAGAGGTATACTTCTTGTTTCACACAGTGGCATACTAGTTATCCTGGAGGGCCAGCAAGAACAGCACTGAGGTGGAGCCCTTTCAGGGGTGTGGCTTCCTCATAATAAACATGAATTCCTAATACCTCTTATAAAGACTTCAGAGACTTTACTACTACGCGATACAGCCCATGTCCTCAGTAAAATGTCTGGAGTCATGTATATTCCTGAGAATACGGGGGGGGGGACTCCTTTGTTTCAATAGTTCCACGGTCTACCTCTCTGTTTAAAGAGTTTTTAGTAGAAGATTTAGGAGAAACCCAGCGAGTTGAGTGCTGCCACTCAAAGCAGACAATACACTGGGGAAAGGGAAAGATGGGCAAAGGTCTGGTCCCTTTCTGTCAGTTATCAGTCCTGTGACTGCTTGTTTAACGTGGGTGTGTGCATGCACAGAGCTGCTAACAGCCAGTTGGGAACCAATGAAATATTTTATTTTTTTTATTTTAAGATTTGCATCCTGCCTCTCACGACAAATGTCACCTCGAGGTGGCTTCTCCTATGAGAGGAGCCTGATGGCAGGAAGGAGGGAAGAAGAGACACAGATAGGATTTCAGCTTCCTGAGTGGAGCAATCCTC
The DNA here is from genome assembly GCF_049243985.1 of Paroedura picta. Taxonomy (NCBI): domain Eukaryota; kingdom Metazoa; phylum Chordata; class Lepidosauria; order Squamata; family Gekkonidae; genus Paroedura; species Paroedura picta. The sequence continues at coordinate 2,805,431 of NC_135382.1, forward strand.
TCTCAGGATACTTTATACGTTTTCTCCGAAAACTAGGCTAACCGTGAATGTTTTAGAATATAGGATAAGAGCCACTTGACAGAGAGACTGGAGGAGACTTTATAAGAGTCACAGTTTGGATTTTGGAGAAAGTAGGCAAGCCATGCACACCTGAGCATGCAGGTCCCAAGCCTAGATAAATAGGGAGGGCTAAGGAAAGACCTGGCAACCTACCTTTTAATAATCCTATGGTACAGCTCTCAAACAATTTTGATATGGTGCCCAGTGGTGAGATTCTTAGGCCTGAAGGTACCCAGCAAGTGCCTGGGGAGGAGCAAGGACCTGCAGCAAGCAGCCCTGGATTTCATGACCTGCTGGGGCAAATCCAGCAGCAACCCCAGGTGCTGATGCTGCCAATGGTGGAAGGAAGGCTCTGCGCTTTACGAAGATGCACTGAACAGCAACCTGGAATGTTAGAGGGCTGACTCAAGGAAAATGGGAAATTGAAAAAGGAAAGTTTTTGATTGTGTGGATTTCATCAAATTGTGGGAAGCCCTGCGAACTTTAGGGGTGCCAGTGCATTTGATCAAACTGATGCAGTCACTCTATGCAAACCAAGAAGCCATTGTACGGACACCATTTGGTGGCACAGACTGGTTCACAATAGAGAAAGGAGAGTGCCAAGGTTGTATTCTTTCCTCCTTCCTGTTTAACTTGTATGCTGAGATCATTATAAGAGAGACTCAACTCAAAGAATAGAAAACGAGAATTAAGACTGGAGGAAGGAATATAAATAATCTTCGATATGCTGATGACACAGTCCTCCTGCCAGAAACTAAGGCAGGCCTAAAACAGCTCATTATAAAGGTCAATAAAGTAAGAAAGAAATTTGTCCTTTTCTTAAACACTAAAAAGACCAAAATAATGACATCTGCAAAAAACAGACATGTCAGAATAACAATTGATAGTGAAGAGATTGAATGAATTCAAGATTTCATTTTTCTTGGATCACAAATTGATGTGAGTGGTGATTGCAGTATGGAAATAAAATGTGGAATTGCTCTGGGTCACTTAGCTTGAGCTTGAACTGAACATGGAAAAGCATGGACATACGCCTAACTACCAAATATAGATAAGTTTCCAATAGCCACTCATGGCTGTGAAAGTTGGATGATGAAAAAATCGGACAAGAGAAGAATCGATTCAGCCTTTTTCTATTACATGAATACAATTATAATGTTTTGTTGCTGTTCACCTCATGCCTCCTTCGAAATCATTATGCTTAGAAGCTATTTGAGGCCAGTCCATGAGGTGGAGGTTGGGTAGAGACCACTGTAGTCAATTTCATATTGTGCAACATCTATTTAAACATTTTAAAAAACTAAACAATTTATTGCAGAACTGTTTCTAATTTAAGGTATCAGGACCAGCTACAAATATTTACTCAGGCTAGCTTAAGTGTTGAAGAGAAAAATGTCCTATCATTGCAGTTCATGTGGCCTTGTGGAGAGGATGCCAGCCTCCTGCTCCCTTTCTTTGCTGGCACATCAACATCTGCACATATAGACATACAGATTTTTATCCTTTTATCCTTTATCCTTTTATTGGACATTTGGACAAAAAAAGTTTGCCACCTTCTCCTTTATAGGAGCTCTCCTATTCACCAATTATACTGCTGATAATCCAATCCAAATGTCTCTGATGGATGTAGAAGAGTGTCATGCTGCTTAGGATGGCATTAGCTGCTTAGGATGGCCTTAGCTACCTAGTTGGGAGAAAGCTTTCTGGAGCTGGCCACAGTCTGCTTGTGTTTCTGACTTCCTGAATAATGAGAATTCTTTTTCTGGGGTTTGCTTTACATTCTGCTTCATCATCCCTTGTCTCTTTCATCAATCTTAATTTTGAGTTTAAGTAATAATGCTCTGATGTGTTTGGGCGAGAAAAGCATGCTAGGACAGGGTAAAAATGCCTTCCCTTTGGAAACCAACTGCCAAAATATCCAAGCTGCACCTGCACCCAGAGATTATTTCCCCCTCAATCTGAGAACTGGCAAGCCGCCATTTTGGTAATGGTACTTCAACATGCACAGATTTTTCTCACACACCTCTTTCCAGCAGCACCACCTGTTTAAAGCATTTCAACATTTTCCTCAAGTTGGTTACAATGAATAACATGTTAATACTTATCATTGCCACACCCCATGTTAACATCGTCGGTTCTGACAAGGGTTGAGAGTAGCTAAAAACACCGCAATTGAGGGCAGTTTCTTCAAGAGTCTCAGTTTGTTGATCATCCTCTGGCACTGCTGGCAGGTGAACTATTATGGTTCATGGTCCACATCAAAGAGAAACCTGACAGACAGGCAAGGGGGAAGTCACGCCTGCATGCCAGCTTGATGAACTAGGGAGTGGCTGCATGGATGCTGTGTATCTAATGAGTTGCTTTATTCCTATAATAACAATAGTAATAACTTTATTTTTCTAACCCTCCTTTCCTATGCTCAGGGCAGGTAATAACACAGAATCCGAGAATCATGGAGTTGGAAGGGATCTCCAGGATCATCTAGTCCAATCACCTGTAGAATTCTGGAAAATCGCCAAATACCTGCCCACCTAGAGTGACCCAAATTTAAGCTGCCTATCTGTCCCAACTTCTGCGGGACACTCACGCTTCTGAAGACATTGTCCCACGTCTCAGGTGGGCCTTCAAAAGTCCCGCTACCCGATTCGTTTATGGGGTAGAAGCCACGGCCGCTCCAAAATACTCCACCCCAGGGCTGATTTCAAATCGGAGAATCTCGTCCATCCCTATTAAGAGAGTCCTTCCGGCCTGTAGAGGGCGCCGCTACAGGCAGATGAGAAAACGCTCGTTGTGTGTGAGGTTCTAACAGACTGCAGTAGCCAGCATACGTAGCCGGCACACAGTACTGGGTTCCCGCGCAGGGCATTCTGGGAGATGCAATCCCTTCGCGGAGAGAGGTGGAGCCCAGCAAGCATGTTCTCTGGTGGCGATGTTACCATGGCTGGGGGTTGATTGCCGGCGACAAAGATGATGCTTCAGTGGGGCAGCGAGCTGCCCCCATCCAAGCAGCTAGGCTTGCAGCCAGCAGCTAGTCTTGCTGCGGCTGTGCGCAGCTCTGTGTGGCTCTGCCCAGCCCCGGTCGCCTCGCCTTCACAAGCGCCCGGAAACTTGCCCAGGGAGTGGGTCCGCAATGGGAGGAAGGTAGGAGCCAAGGGGAAAGGGCTCTTGCCAGGGGAAAGGGGGCTCTTGCCGGGGGGGGGCTCAGCAGGGCCCGGGCCACCACCTCCGCCCACATGACCTTCAGGCCAGGCTGGCCCTCTTCCAGGTGTCCTGCTTTACCTTTTTAAAAATTTGGTCACCTTACCCACATTCCATGTATAGATGATGCCCGCCAAAAAACCAGAATCCCAGGTCAGCCTGGTCTGTAGAAAATTTGCCTTCTGACCCCAAAGTGGCTATCAGCATTTCCTTGGGTAGGCAAGAAAAGGCCACAGAAGCCAACTTAACCACAGTCCTTCTGCCCACCCACTGCGGTGACTGCTCCATTCAGTCTGGAGACAGTTTTTTCAGAAGCTCAGGCCCAGGACTCTGTTTTGATAGCCTAAATGATAAAAAATTGTGGGAATTGTGAGAAATAAACGTATATTTTGAATGTCTGTGATTGAGGACCAGATTTCCTTTAGATTCGGCCTAGTTATTATTGGAGGAATCGACGGTTCAGCTTCATGACATGGCTCACCAGCACCGTTGCCATTTGCAAGTCTTCCTATTTTAATTCCAACAGGGCAAACTGATATTGCATCTGCCCTGTGACCCTCTGTGCTCCCTCACCCATTGCGGCCTGATACTGATACCCACCTTAACTCGTCACAAGTAGTGCTGCTTTAAATCTCAACTGTCTTCCCTTGCTTCCAGTACCTGTGCTAAGTAGCAAGCAAGGTGCCAACCCCGCTCAGGGTAGGCCACTACCACCAGAGCCTTATACTTGTCAAAGCCCCACAACCAGTTTGGAAAAGACCTTTTGCATTTTGGGACCTCAGAATTCTTGTCCTGCCACTTGTCCACATCAAACAAACATGAATATATCCACAGAGTACCCCTCAAGGGCCCTCTCCCAAAGCATCCAAGGCAGAGGGATGCTTGGAGTACATGGAGTACCGGAGTACATGGTGGGGGATCTCTCATGGTCCCTGCTCCTCCAGATTCCAAAAGGTGCTTAGATTCTATCTGCCACCTGTACAACCAAGCAGGTATGCCTGGCATGATCAAATGATGATCTATTGTTTGATGTATTGTTCCTGCTTATGTTCTATGTGAACTGCCCTGAGCCTTAAGGGAAGGTGGTATACAAATGCAATAAATAGATAGATAGATAGATAGATAGATAGATAGATAGATAGATAGATAGATAGATAGATAGATAAACACCCCTTCCAGCCAGTATCACCCCTTCTTAGGGGTATCTTCCCCCTCCTCCCCAGAAGAGGACAAACCTGAAAAGTGGGTGCAGTGCCCATTGCACCCGTGATTGTGGCCTTCCCTCTGACACTATCTGGGATGGGGGCCCGGAAGGAAGCAGGGCCCAAGTACAGGGGATTCAGTTCATCTTGGCAACAGACAACTGCACCATCATGAGAGTATCACTGCCAAAAGGCTGCCAAGTCACCAACTGGGTACCCCCGGCCCCCTAATTCGGGGAAATTCGGTTGATGTCATTTACTTCGATTTTTGTAAAGCTTTTGACAAGGTTTCCCATGATGTTCTGATGGATAAGTTGAAGGACTGCAATCTGGATTTTCAGATCGTTAGGTGGATAGGGAATTGGTTAGAGAACCGCACTCAAAGAGTTGTTGTGAATGGTGTTTCATCAGACTGGAGAGAGGTGAGTAGCGGGGTACCTCAGGGCTCGGTGCTCGGCCAGGTACTTTTTAACATATTTATTAATGATCTAGATGAGGGGGTGGAGGGACTACTCATCAAGTTTGCAGATGACACCAAATTGGGAGGACTGGCAAATACTCCGGAAGATAGAGACAGAGTTCAATGAGATCTGAACACAATGGAAAAATGGGCAAATGAGAACAAGATGCAATTTAATAAAGATAAGTGTAAAGTTCTGCATCTGGGTCAGAAAAATGCAAAGCATGCCTACTGGATGGGGGATACACTTCTAGGTAACACTGTGTGTGAACGAGACCTTGGGGTACTTGTGGATTGTAAACTAAACATGAGCAGGCAGTGTGATGCAGCGGTAAAAAAGGCAAATGCCATTTTGGGCTGAATCAACAGGGGCATCACATCAAAATCACAAGATGTCATAGTCCCATTGTATACGGCACTGGTCAGACCACACCTGGAGTACTGTGTGCAGTTCTCGAGGCCTCACTTCAAGAAGGACGTAGATAAAATTGAAAGGGTACAGAGGAGAGCGACGAAGATGATCTGGAGCCAAGGGACCAAGCCCTATGAAGATAGGTTGAGGGACTTGGGAATGTTCAGCCTGGAGAAAAGGAGGTTGAGAGGGGACATGATAGCCCTCTTTAAGTATTTGAAAGGTTGTCACTTGGAGGAGGGCAGGATGCTGTTTCTGTTGGCTGCAGAGGAGAAGTCACGCAGTAATGGGTTTAAACTACAAGTACAACAAAATAGGCTAGATATCACGGGAAAATTTTTTTCATAGTCAGAGTAGTTCGGCAGTGGAATAGGCTGCCTAAGGAGGTGGTGAGCTCCCCCTCACTGGCAGTCTTCAAGCAAAGGCTGGATACACACTTTTCTTGGATGTTTTAGGATGCTTTGGGCTGATCCTGCGTTGAGCAGGGGGTTGGACTAGATGGCCTGTGTGGCCCCTTCCAACTCTATGATTCTATGATTCTAATGGACTGCCCCACTTAGGGGAGCTAGATGATGGCACCTCACTGCTGCTATCACTTGCTTATGCAAGAGAGCTTGTCTTAACAGTGTTGGCCCTTATTTTCCTTGCAGCCAAAGCAAAAAGAGCAGTTTTATATGATACTTTATCACTCTGGTCAGATAAAAGATAGATTGACTTTTCAGCAACAAAGGACAGGTTAAAGCCCCCTAAAATCTCATTGAGGAATTTGGCCCTGGGTTGATTGTTAAGTGGCCGTCAAATATGTAATGGGGTATATCCTTGAGAGCTTGTGCACCACAGATTAAAAAACGGTGGTTTTTTGTCATATGGTTAAAACGGCCAGCTAAAACCTCTGTGGGCATCGTTTCAAATCGGAGTGATGTGAAAGCTGTTCTGAGTTTGTGGTTAGTAATCTTAATTAGGTAAGAGGATCTATGGTGGTCATATTTAAACCACTTGAACCATGTTGCTGAGTTGATTTTCAAAATTTGCATTTTTGCATATGGGCATCACTTTTGAAAATCCCGTCTCTAAGGTGAGAGTTAGTGCCCACTAAGCATGTTACAGAGGCTGTAATGGTGTCCAGATGAAGGTTCCAATTCAGGGTCTCACTAAATGCGATATCCAGATAGTTAAATGAATTGCACTGGCTAACAGAATTTCCAGATATGCTCCAAGATCATTTTGGGCCTTTTTTTAAAAAGACCATTACTTTTGTCTTATCGTAGTTTATTTTAAGACCTTCTTCATTACAATAAGCACCAAGTTGTTGTAATAGTTTTGCATCCCAATCTTTGTGAGGGAAATTAGGGCCATATCGTCCACATACAGAAAAATAGATATTTTTTTACCTCCTAGTGTAGGAAAAACAAATTGTGGACCAGAGAGTCTTTCAACAGTGTTGTTTATATATAAATTAAACAACAGGGGAGTTAACACACATCCCTGCTTGACACCCTTGCATGTTGGAATTTTGTTGGTTAGGGAGCTAGAAATTCCCACTCTAATTTGAGCATAAGTGTCCAAGTGCAACTCCCGCAGCAGAAATAGGAGCCGCCTATGAATATTCAAGTCTGCTAATTTTTGCCATAGGCACTGCCTATCTATAGAATCAAATGCTGCAGCCAAGTCAACGAATGCCACATACAACACTTTCTTAGGGCCATTTATCCCTGAATATACCAATTGCTGAAGTATCTGACATTGGTCAGTGGTGCTAAGGCCCTTTCTGAATCCAGCTTGATGTGGTTGTAAAATATTATTTTCATCTACCCATCTCCAGCTTAATCAGTAAGTACTTGCTGTAAAGTTTTGCTGCTATATCCAACAAACTAATAGATCTGTAGTTATTTGGAGCTGATTTGTCCCCTTTTTTTGTAAATCGGCATGACAATGCTAAGTTTCCATCCAGGGGGAATTTGACCTGTGTTGTTAATTGGTGAAAAGGTTTTTGCTAGTATGATACGATAACATTTATTGTGTTTAGCCAAAGACCATTACAAAACATAATTTAAAACAATATGGTACAAATATGGATAAAACAATATTTCTCCAATATTGCGTACATAAAATTGTAGACGAGGGCTACTGAGTTACAATTTAAAAGAAACATGGTGTATCAAGGTGGGGACACCTGTAAAACAGCTTTGGCTCAGATCTTCCTGGCGGCCAGAGCAAAAAGTGCCACCCTATATGCCACCCTGATAACAGATAGGCGACTTTATCAAAATCAGAAGTGGGGTGTGAGTTTGGTAGTAACTTGGCAAGGAATTTGCCCCTGGGTTCAGAGTACAGGGGGCAAGCCAAAACATAGTGGGGCAGGTACTCCACAGATGAATTTCCACATATACACAGGTGTTGGGCTGTGGGTATTTGGAGATATCGTCCAAAGAGCATGGCTGATGGCATCATTTCAAACCGCAAAGATGTTAAGGTCATTCTTAGATTGCGTGTTATTATGTTTACTAAATATGATGCTCTAGAGTGGTCTTTTTAAATTGTTTTATACCATGGGACTGATTGTGATAGCAGAATTGAAGAGTGATCAATCAATGAATCAGCTTTGAGCACCCAATCACGTACAACAGAGATATTGGCTGATATATGCAGTAAGTCGTCTGGTATGGTATAGCATGAAAGAATGGAGCTAAAGAAGTCAGACCGAGTCCTGTCTTTGCTCAATAAGAGCTTAAAACTTTGATGGCTTAAAGAATCTGATTTGGTTGTTGTGTCTTTCTTCCAAGATTTCAGAATAGCTAAGTGGGCACGGGCTTTGAGTGAGGGGAAACCAAACTCTGCCCTCATCAGGGCTGCGGGAGACCCTTTTGGAAGAGCCAGGATACGTCTGGGGAAAAAAATTCTGAATGGGCTCCAAGCTGTTGGTTATTTGTTCTTTCCAGCCCCAGATGTCGATGCCATATAGTAGGTGAGGAATGACCTTGGCTGCAAGGAGCTTTAGAACTGGGTCAACTAGAAACCCTCCCCTGGTGTAGTAAAATCTCAGAATGGCTCCAGTGATTTTTAGACCAGAGGCCTTTATAGTTGCAAGGTGGGCATTCCAGTTTAGGGTCTCACTGTAAGTGATTCGAAGATATTTAAATGTACTGCACTGTTCTATAGGAATATTGTGTACGCTCCAAAGAAATTTTTTTGGTCTTTAACTTTTCATAACTTTTGTTTTTGCATACTTGATGGAGAGGGACTCTTCCTTACAATAAGTACCCAAGTTGTTAAGTAGCTTTTTCAGATCAACTCTTGTAAGGGAAACCAGGACCATGTCATCTGCATAAAGCAGAATAGAAACCTTTTGCTGACCAACAGAAGGGGGTAAAAATTCTGGGCCTGATAGTCTTTACGCTATATCATTGATGTAAATATTGAAAAGCAGAGGGGCTAATTCACACCCCTGCTTTACCCCTTTCCATACTGTAATTTCATTCGTTAGAGAACCTGAAGCACCTACCCTAATTTTTGTGTGGGTGCCTGAGTGCAGTTCATGCATTAGAAACAGTAGGCGTTTATCGATGTTAGTTTCCCTCAACTTTGACCAGAGTCTGTCTCTGTCGATGGAGTCAAAAGCTGTGGTTAAATCAATGAAAGCTGCATATAGAGCTCTCGTAGGGCCTTCCATGCTGGAATAAGCTAAATAATAGAGGGTTTGACAGGGGTCCATGGTAGAATGGCCTCTTCTAAATCTTGCTTGGTCTGAGTGTAAGATATGGTTGTCAGCAGCCCAATCCTCTAGTTTATGTAGGAGGAATTTTCCATAGAGTTTAGATGCAATATTTAGCAAACTAATGGGCGGTAGTTTTGTGGGTCAATATTGTTGCCTTTTTTGTGGATAGGAACCACTATGCTCATCTTCCAGCCATTGGGGAAAATGCCTGATTCGTTTATCTGAGTAAAGACCCTGGCTAAGCCTGGGGCTCACCAGTTAGGGAATGCTTTGAATAAATCAGGTGGAATCAGGTCTACTGCAGGTGATTTATTGGAGGCTAAGGATGTAATAAGGCCTCTGACTTTAGCCTCTGTGACTGGGGGCCAAGCTGGTAAATTTAGAGAATCAATGGAAATAGCCTGGGTATTTGATTCTGTGGATGGTGGAGAAGGTGGCTAGGCTCCAAAAGTTTTCAAAAAATATGTAAACCAAGTGTTTCCAGATATTTGGGCTTCAACCTGTTGGGGTGATTTTGCCAGCCCGCAAAAGACAAGGTTTCAGAATTGAGACTTATTTTTCTCCTTTACTGCCAGATTTAGTTTGTTCCACATATGTTTAGCATAGTCAGCCTTCTTGCTTTTGAACTGCTTAACTCCTATTTCTCCTCAGTCTTCTGTTGTGAGGGAAATTGTGCTCAATGTGGAAAAAATGCAACACAACACAGGGGATGGGAATGGTGGCCTTGGATTACTGTTCACAAATACCTAGAGTCCACAAATACCTAGTTTCTTTAAATGAGATCAAGTCTTCTTGGCCATATGAATTGCATCCAAGAGTACTAAAAGAACTTGCAGGTTCATCTCTGAACCTCTGTCAATTATTTTTGACACAACTTGGAGAACAGATGAGGTGCCAGATGATTGGAGGAGGGCAAATGTTGTCCCCATGTTCAAGAAAGGGGAAAAGGAGGATCCGGGTAATTATCATCCTGTCAGCTTGACACCTGTAGATGGCAAAATTTTGGAACAAATAATCACTCAGTCCTTGAGCAGCTGGAACTGAGAGCTGTGATTTCTAAGACTCAGTACGGGTTTCGCAAGAACAAGACTGACCTTATTTCTTTTTTTGAGAAAGTGACTACCTTGCTGGATCAGGGGAATGTCGTGGACATAGTTTATCTGGATTTCAGTAAAGCTTTTGATAAGTTTCCACATGATATTCTTGTTCACAAGTTGGTAAAATGTGGTATATTTCCTAATTCTGTCAGGTGGATGAATAACTGGTTGAGAGATTGTACCCTGGTTCAGCATCTTCTTGTAAAAGAGTGACAAGTGGAGTACCCCAAGGATCTGTCCTGGGGCCTGTGTTGTTCAATGTATTATAAATAATTTGGATGAGGGATTAGAGGGAATACTTATTAAATTTGCAGATGATACTAAACTGGGAGAGGTAACAAACACAACAGAAGACAGCAATAGAATACAGGATGATCTTTATAGGCTCGAGAAGTGGGCTAAACTGAATAAAATGAAGTTCAATTGGGACAAAAGCAAAGTTCTGCATTTAGGTAGGAAAAACCAAACACACCAATATAAGATGAGGGAGACTTGTCTTGGCAGTAGCATGTGCAAAAAGGATCTAGGAGTCTTAGTAGACCATACATTGAACATGAGTCAGCACTATGACACAGTGGCTAAAAAGTCCAATGGGATTTTAGGCTGTATCAAGCGGAGTATCGTGTTCAGATCATGGGAGGTGATGGTACCGCTTTCCTCTGCTGTGTTTCGACCTCACTTGGAGTACTGTGTTCAGTTTTGGGCACCCCAGTTGAAGAGGCATGCAGACAAACTGGAGTGTGTCGAGAGGAGGGCAACAAAGATGGTGAGGGGTTTGGAGACCAAGACGTATGAAGAAAGGCTGGGGGAGCTTGGTGTATTTAGCCTACAGAGGAGTCGACTGAGAGGGGATCTGATAACCATCTTCAAGTATTTTAAAGGTGCCATATAGAGGATGGAGCAGAGTTGTTCTCTCTTGCCCCAGAGGGACAGACCAGAATCAATAGGATGAAATTAATTCAGAAGAAATTCTGTCTCAACATCCGGAAGATGTTCCTGACAGAGCGGTTTCTCAGTGGAACAGGCTTCCTTGGGAGGTGGTGGGTTCTCCATCTTTGGAAATTTTTAAACAGAGGCTAGATAGCCATCTGACAGAGAGGCTGATTCTGTGAAGGCAAACGGGTGGCAGGTTACAGTGGAAGAGTGATAGGGATGTGAGTGTCCATCATAGTGCCAGGGGTTGGACTAGATGACCCATTAGGTCCCTTCCAACTCTATGATTCTATGATTCTAAGTTCGAGCACATACATACAAACATACAAAATCCATACTTTTTTTTTTAGAAGCCAGCATGAATCCATAAGAAATGTTCCCTTCTGCTTTTCTAACGGGATGTGTGCAGAGCTCTGCCTACCCAATTCTCCACAATGTTTCATTCCTTTGTATCTGTCTCCTCCCCCTCCACAGCACTTTATCAAGGGAATCCTAGCTAAGATGTCTACAGAAAATCTCCATGTCCAGAGGCACTAAGACGCTGAACCGAGGAGCTGAGAGGCAATATCAGGAAAAGGCCTCGGGATCTTTGTCCTCTTTCCTTAGCCCTCCAGTTCACCTGGCTGGCAACCATGAGAGATTGGATGCAGAAACAGACAGACCACTAGTCTGATCCAGAGGGCCTGGGCTGTCCTGCAATGCCTAGGGAGCCACAGTAGTGAAAGTCACTGTGACATCAGGGCCTGATAGACCAGGCCATTTCTCTCTTTTCTTTCCCACGTAGTTTAGGAAGCAATGGGGAAAGTCAGCGATTGTGTCTTGCCAGTTGTAAAGTTGTGAAAGAGTAGACTGGCCATCAAGGTCCTGGTTGGACAGTGGCCAGAAGGAATGGTCCCCTGGGGATACCCCAGTCTCAAGCAAGAGATAGTGTTTGCCTCACACAAGGCAAGTGGGAAGTGTACTGGTGTGGTATGGGTGCAAGCCACTGAAGGGTGGACCACTGCCTATGTCCCTTCCCTGCTCCACCAGAGGGTAGAACCCAGCTAGGGGACAGGGACTTTTCCCAGGGCCAGTTTTCATGGTGAGGAAGAGTGGAGCAGATCCAGGTGGGAAGGAAACTGGAGAATGGCACCCACATACCCTACCTGCCTCAGGCTATAATGACACCGATGTTTCCATGCCCAATCCAGTGCTTGGGTGGGCATTTTCCAAGTTCAAAAACATATTTTGCCTTACATTTTATTAAAACTGTTAAGAAGTACTCGATATCTGTATCCTCACATAGTTTTGCCAGCTGAGCAACATTTTCAAGGTCTTGTCATTCTTAAGTCTTTCCTCTTTTTTGATTTCAATCAGACAGAAGAATCCATTTGAAATGGAGATCTCTGGGGTTTGTCTGAAAAAAAATCAAAAACACAACAGCTATAGGTGATGGGAAGAAATGCAACTGCTTCGATAACAGATTTGAATTATTGAGTGCTTTCTTCCTGCTGTTTCATTAATGGGTTTCCAACAACAACAGAAAGGGGGATCCTTTGTTGAGAAGAAACCTCCATGGCTCCCTGTCATGCTCAGGCAGTCTTAATTGACTACTTGTAGAGCCAAGACAGCTCTGGGTCTCCCAAGCCAAATGGGAGCAGTTACAGTGTGCATCATCCACCATTTAGTGGGTCACACACACACCAACACACACCTTTATGAGTGGAAGAGCATGTCAAAATTAGCCACTTAAGAATGTAAACAGCTCTGAAAACAGGACTGAACAGGCCCCCAGCCATCTGTTTGGTGTGTTTGTCCTGCTTCCTCACTCTACTGGTGCTGCTTTTTCATTTGTTCAGCCAGATGATTGTTGCCTTTGATTCAGCAGAGTGTCCTAAAGTAGCAAAGTGCTGAAGAAGTCAACAGATTGTTGTGCCTTCCGGTGGGGGAAGAAGGCTCTGGACTCAGCGGGAGGAGGAACAGCAACAGCTGGTGCATCCCAGGACTTCCCTTCCATCTTCTCTTCTCATTCCCCCCCTCCCTTGTTGCAGATGTGAAAAGCAAACAGTCTTGTCATTATTAGCAAAGGCACCCTGGTGAAACTCCTTGCATTTCTTTTTTGCTTGATGTGATTTTGGATCCCAGCTGAAATTTCTACCCTTCCTAATTATGATATTCCGCCCCAACCTTCCTCTGTTGTTAGTCTTGACTGCCACTCTCTATTATAGCACAGCTTTTCAGCCTGATCCTAGACATGTTTGCCTCCCAGGTTTGACTTCTAATCCCATGGGGGGAAAGAAAAAGGCCCCTTCCAACTCTATGATTCTATGATCTTCCTTTACAGTTTGGAATCATTAAGAAGAGAAGTTGGCATTTCAAGTTGTGGACAAGTTCAGGGCATCTTCAGCACACCCCAATGTCACTGACTGTATTGCCTCTGAGTCCTTCAGGTCCTGGAGTTATTTTGCACGGAGCCAAATAAAACAGTTTAAAAAACAACCAGTTGAGACTGCTGTATTATACTACAGTTGTTGTTGTTGTTGTTGTTGTTGTTATCTTTCGATTTATTGCCCGCCACTCCCTTACGGCTTGTGGTGGGTTACAACATTTTAAAAACCCCAATAAAATCCATTAAAATCCCTCAACAACAATTACAATATAACATTATCGGTTAGCAAGCTAACCTGGCAAGATAGGCTAATCAACCTCCCCCTCCTACTACAAGCAGGTGGAGAGGGGATACTGATGGTACTAATCCCCAATCTCAATCCCAGGTCCTGGGTCCCGGGTCCCCGGGGGGGGGGGCATAGATGTTAGCCTCGGCCTCAACCGTAAACCTGGCGGAAGAGCTCCGTCTTGCAGGCGTTGTTGTTCTGCATTGAATATAGTCTGTTGAAAAACTATGCTGCAATGCTTTCTGCATGGAACAAGTCATAGCTCTGCCCCCTGTAGTTTTGTCAGTGACATGCTTTGTTCTCTAATGTAGTCATTAATCTGCATAACCAAGGAGCTTCTCTGCATGACTAATAGGGCGCCTGAGGCAGGCAGTAGAGAAATGAATCAGTGAAAAGCATCTTTCAGAAAAGCGCTTAAAAGATGCTTAAAGTACCGAAGAGGCAGTTCACCATGCAGAGTAAAATCAGTTTTGCAGAGTAAATTCAATCTCCTGTGCAGAGATCAGAAAAACCACAATGTATTTAGTGAGTTTTCATCAGCTTTTCCATCACGAAGAAGGGGCCCTGGAGTGGTTCTGTTGTTTGTCTTCTATGGAGACATCAGGTGCAACAGAAGCAATTCCTGCCACCTCTAGTTAAAAGAATTGCAGGTAGCAGGAATGGGGAAGATCTCTGAGACCAATTCCTCAAGCGGGGGGCAATGGGGCTAATCCCCACTTGCACATGATGTCAGCACTGTCCGGCTCCAGCCTAGGCCTGCTGCACTTTAGGGTCTACGTTGTCCCAGAGCAAAGGAATGTGAATAGTCCCACATTCCCTTTCTGCTCCAAGTACAAACGGGGCCTATCGCAAGCCAGGTCCGTGTGGATACGGAAGAGTTGGGCCTTCTGGGCCTTCTGGGCCTGGCTCCTCCCCCTCCTATGGCATCCTATAAAGGGGAAAAAATGCCAAGTTGGCTCCATGGTGCTTTGCAGTGGTGCAGGGCAAACTGGGGCATTTTTTTATTTGCAGGAAGGTGGGATTGTGTGACAATTCCTGCTAATATCCACCCCCCTCCAGGCTTTGCAGAGTGTGGCAGAACCCCTCCACCCCAGCTGCCTCATGTGAACCCAGTGGGGAAAATTGTCCCCCGTGAGGACTCTGGAAGCGGCAGTGCTAACAGCTCTATCATAAACTCCCAGTGGCGGACTGGCATGGCTCCTGCCATGCAGAATTAGTCTGACTGGGGTCCGCACAAGCGCAGCCACTGATGGATTTTTAAAGTAGCTGCAGTGCAGGTCAGGTCTCTTCCAAGACAATAATGTCATAGCTTTGTTGCAAGAAGGGGACAGAATGATTGATCAGGTGGCCCAATAATCCTGCTCATTACAAGACAGTTTGGCAGGTTAATAAGTGTTTATGTTAACTGCAGTGGTGTCAACCAGGCAGCATCGTCATCAGAAATGGATAGACAGGGAGTAGTTTGCCAAATTCTGCCAGGTTTTTCTGTAAGACCGATCCTTGTTGTGTCACGTCAACATAAGCCAATGGGCAGGTGCTCCAGCGCAGGAGTCCTCAGCTCAATACCCTGGACCTTCTGCATGCCCAGCAAGTGCTCTGCCAGTGAGCCCAGCCCCTCCCCCATGGGATTGCTGACTAACATTTACCATCTTCTCCTGGAAATCCTATTTGCCAGAGGAAGACCAAGCGATCGCCAATCCCATTGGTGCCAGCTCTGTGTTCTTTAACATCAGATCCCATTACATTGAAGTGTCCCCCATGTTTACCATGTTCCCCAATGTATGAACCGCTTGACTCATCAAGAGGCAGATGAACGACAATTAACCAGCACTGCATCCATCATATACAAAGGAAATGTGTCATCATTTGTGCAGGTTTCAAGTTAACATAATGGCCCACTGCATTTGACCGAAAGGATTTGTTCTGACTAGTCTGTTACTTTCTGTACTGTTCACTCAGAAAGACACATTTGCTCCCTCCCCCCCCCCCAAATCCCACAAAACAAGTTTCTAGACAGACTGAGAAAATGTCGGCATGCAAATCTAATGATTGAAATCACCCTTAGTTTTGTTGAACATCAGATAAATTGCTGGAATACTGCCCAAGTATGCTTCAGTCCACCTCAAGCACAGAGTGTGTGAAAAAGCACATCCCAGCAGAGGGAGTGTCTCCCAAGATGATACCAATCAGGACAGCATAATTGCAGATCTCAATAGTAAATTGCACAATCCTCTAAATTGTTGTCTTTCTTGTGAAACTTACACAAGTTAGCCATCCCTAGAAGTCTGTGGTTACAATGCATGTTTCACTTTGCAGTTTCCATTCCCCTTCCCCCCATTCCCCTTCCCCTTCCCCCCTCCATTCCCCCCCCCTCAGGTGTCTGCAGGGTCCTGCAATCAATGCAGTAGCCCTGTCCTAAATCCTCAGCAGATTTTAACTAACTAATTAATTCTTTAACTTGCTTTATTCCTTCCCTAATGGGGCTGCAAAACAGCTGCATTTGTCTTCTCTCTTCCGTTTGCTCTTCACAGCTACCCTGTGAGGAGGTAGTTTTGGCTGCCAGGGATCCTGGGGCACCCCTCCCAGAGGGTCTGACTCCTGCCCTGCCTTTTCATAACCATGCTGCAATCCTCACAAACAACAATCTTCCAAAGATCAGCTGATGCTGCTGGAGACGAGACCCCATCCCCAATTCTCAAACTGATGGTTTCCTCCAATTTCAAATGAGCAAACTAGGTATTGATCCTATGGCAGGTGTGGTGTGGCCGGGAGATCTGAGGATGGTCCGCCAGCCGGGCAAGGGGCATTCAGAGGTGGTTGCCATGGCCTGCCTCTGAGTCATGACCACCCTCTGGTGTTCCTTGGAGGAATTACCACTCAAATCTTTGGCAGTCTCCCATCCAAAGACCAGCCAGGGTTGGTCCTGCCCAGCTTCCGAGATCCGATAGGATTGGTCTTCCCGGCGCTCTCCAGGTTAGGGCAAATGAGCAGACATTAACACAGAGATATTTATTTATTTTTGGCATCCCTGCTATCCTTCGATGTCTCTGCAGGTGGTGACATTTGTTGTCACTTAGACCAGTGGTCCCCAACCCCCGGTCCGGGGACCGGTACCGGTCCATGGATCAGTTGGTACTGGGCTGCAGCTCCTTTGCATCCTCCTCCCTGGCTGCTGCCTCAGGGGCTGCCTTGCCACTCTGTCACTGGTTCACCTTTGGTGCTTTCCAGCGGCTGGGGCTTCCCCTTGGTGTGGCACTGCGCAGCTGCTGCTGGCAGCGCCTCCCAGTGGGTGGCAGGAAGTTAGAGGCACTGGCTGGAAAGGAAGTGGAGCAGGGGCTCAGCTGGTGGTGGCAACGTCCCTTGGCAAAAGACTAACACCCCCCCCAGGCCTCAGTAAAATTCTCAATCGTTGACCAGTCCCCGGTGATAAAAAGGTTGGGGACCACTGACTTAGACAACTTACCTAGGGTCTCTGTTAACACATACATTACAAATGGTGCAGATTGTGTTACCAAGGGGGTCCCTAGTAGAGCCTGGTAGGGCAGGAAAATCTAAGCCTGTCTTTCTGTACACCGTGGTGCCAAACAAAATCTAGTCTGCATGTGTTGAGCACACTCCTCTCTGCCAGCCCCAGGCCCACTCTAATTTTTTGGGAAAGACTAGAATTAAAGTCCGTTGTAGCTGATACAACGGGTCCTAGCGGGGGGGGGATAGCAAAGAGAGAGGGAGGCAGAAAGGAAGAGAGTGATTAAGATAGAGAGAGCTTGGCAGTGGGAACAGTAAGGGGAGGGGTTGACCAGTCTGTAAGGGTTATGTGTGTTTCAATATGTGTGTTGTATGGGGGTTGTGGTGGTGTGGTGACAAATGAGGACATGGGTGTGGAGGTGTCAAGAACATGTGGTTTGAAATGTTCATTGAATACTGACTTTTGGGAATTGTGGCATAGTGGTTACAGATGAGCTTTCCAAGAGCCATGTCCTCAGATATGTGAAGGGAAAAATCAGACAGGAGACTCTTATTACGGGGAGATTACATGGCAACCAATTCCTCCCAATTCTGCATTCAACCTCATTTCCTTTCTTGTGTGAATTAGGCCAGAGACACCGAAATGTCCCTCTGCCCTAATCCACATGGGGTAGTCACAGTACACAGGTGTCTACCCTGCTCTTTCTGTCTCCTCGTTTCAAATGAAAAACAAATCATTAAGTTAACATTAGCATTAAGCGCTTCACTTGAGGAAAGGGGCACTGAGAGAAGATGAAGTTCAGGTTTCGAATATGCTATTTGTGAGGATCAAAACATGGCTAATTTACATTTAAACTTCCCCTTTAAATAGTTTAATTTCATGATGGATCTGGCTGCACTTTGATTGAAGCAATATTTGTGTTTTCTGTATAGGACAGGCTTTGGGTTCAGGTAGAATCTGGTGATTTCCCAGAATTGCAACTGATATTCAGACAACAGAGATCAGTTCCCTTGGAGGAAATGGCAGCTTTGGGGGATAACTTCTATGACTTGATAGCCCACTGAAGTCCCTTCCTTCCCCAAATCCTAACCTTATGAGGGTTCCCACCCCCCCAAAAAAAACAATAAAATCTTCAGGACCTTTCCAATCCTAGAGTTGGCAATCACATTTTCTAATATTAACACCCATCTGAAGTGACTTAGGCTGAGAGACTAATGTTTTAAAAAAACCAAACTTGGCAAGGGAGTTGAATTGCCCACTGTGGGAGACGGGGGCAAAGAAAACAGTTACTGTGTGGGTGAAACACATAAAAATCCACATTCCCCCCCCCCCCCCACACACACACATGGCAGCCATCCCATCTTTGCTGCGATCTTTCACAAAACTTGATGGCAAAGCAGGCTTGGGAAAGATCTGAGAAAAGCCAGGAAGAATCCAAGAGAGGCATGGATGCACCACAGTGCAGGGAGGAAACAGGCAAACGGCCCCTCCCTCCCCAGCAGCCTGGAAGCCAATCATCTGCATGGAAAAGGGGGAGAAGCAAGGGCA
Source organism: Paroedura picta (assembly GCF_049243985.1). NCBI lineage: Eukaryota > Metazoa > Chordata > Lepidosauria > Squamata > Gekkonidae > Paroedura > Paroedura picta. The sequence continues at coordinate 2,824,176 of NC_135382.1, forward strand.
CTCAGGCATACAGATACAAATCAAGCAACCTTACATGTACCAATCTTTTTCTTTAAAAATAAATAAATAAAGAGTCATCCCCAGTATTTCCCCCATGGGCAGGACTTAATAGTGATGAACCAGGAGTAAGAACTAAAAACTGGAAGTGTCCCTCTCTCTCACAGGAGACTGCGGAAGGTCTGTGGTCTTTGTCACAATACAGCCCCATTTGTTTCTAATCTTCATCAGATGCTTCCTTGGAGACGGGGCCAAGTTCCAAGATTTCCCCACAGCACTTTCATCAGACAGTATTTACTATGCAAAGAGCTAGAACAGGTTTCAATTTGTATGAGCAGTATATGGGTGTACATTTTCCACAAGGTTTTTTGTTTTAAATTGTATATCCAATCTGCAGGAAGACTGAAGTTAGAATTACCACAGTGACACTGACCACACAGTGACCTTGGTGAAAAATTTAATGACTACATTTGTAAAACAATTTTAAATCCGTTTAAAATGTATGAATGCTGCATTTTTAGAGCAAGGCAATATCTCTTTGAAAAGGAGAAGAAACACACTCTCAATCAGTAGACATAACCTTCCTGTGTGTTATTACAAACCTTTATTTGATTTCAAGTTTACTTGAGAGCCTTGTAATTTAATTCACATGAAGGTCATTTTATGGAAAGCACACCTATCAGATGTGGCCAAGGTAACATGCTACCAGAGGGATCTACATTTCAAGCCATAAGCCAACAATAGGTCAAGGGTGTCTAAACTCTTGCAGGTGCTTCATTTAGGAATGTAAGGATGAGAAAAGGATTATTAATGTCAACAGTATATAAGGGGAAAATATAGCTCTATAATTTCCCAAAGAAAAAGAAATGCAAGAAAGCAAAATGGCTGTCTGAAGAAGCTTTACAAATACCTGAGGAGAGAAGGCAAGGGAGAAAGAGAAAGATGCACCCACTTGAATGCAGAATTCCAGAGAATAGCTAGAAGAGATAAGAACGCCTTCTTAAATGAACAGTGCAAACAAATAGAAGAAAACAATAGAATAGGGAAGACCAGAGATCTCTTCAAGAAAATTGGAGATATGAAGAAAACGTTTCATGAAAAAATGGGTATGATAAAGGACCCAAATGGTAGGGACCTCACAGAAACAGAATAGATTTAGAAAAGGTGGCAAAATTATACAGAAGAACTATATAAGAGCAAGCTTAACATCCCGATAACCACGATGGGGTAGTCACTGACCTGGAGCCAGACATCCTGGAATGTGAAGTCAAATGGGCCTTGTGAAGTCTGAGAAACATTAAAGCTAGTGGAGGTGACAGCATTCTAGTTGAACGATGCAGTAAAAGTGCTGCACTCAATATGCCAGAAATTTGGAAAACTCAACAATGGCCACAGGATTGGAAAAGATCAGTTTACATTCCAATCCCTAAGAAGGGCAATGTCAAAGAATGTTCAAACTACCACACCATTGCACTCATTTTTCATGCTAGCAAAGTTATGCTCAAAATCCTACAAGCTAGGCTCCAGCAGTATGTGGACAGAGAACTTCCAGAAGTACAGGCAGGATTTCGGAGAGGCAGAGGAACTAGAGATCAAATTGCCAACATACTCTGGATCATGGAAAAAGCTAGGGAGTTCCAGAAAATACCTCTACTTCTGCTCCATAGACTATGCTAAAGCCTTTGATTGTGTGGAGCACAACAAATTGTAGCAAGTTCTTAAAGGGATGGGAATACCAGAGCATCTTCTCTGTCTCTTGAGAAACCTATATACAGGTCAAGAAGCAACAGTAAGAACCAGGCAAGGAATCTCTGATTGGTTCAAAATTGAGAAAGGAGTTCGGCAAGGCTGTATACTGTCGCCTTGCCTATTTAACTTGTATGCGGAGCACATCATGAGAAAGGCAGGGTTAGATGAGTCACAAATTGATTAAGATGGCAGGGAGAAATATCAACAACCTCATATATGCAGATGATACCACTCTAATGGCAGAAAGCGAAGAGGAACTAAAGAGCCTGCTGATGCGGGTTAAGGAGGATAGTGCAAAAGCTGGCTTGAAACTCAGCATCAAGAAAACTAAGGTCATGGCATCTGGCCCTCTCAATTCCTGGCAAATAGATGGGGAAGAAATGGAGATAGTGACAGATTTTATTTTCCTGGGCTCCAAGATCACTGCAGATGGGGACTGCAGCAAAGAAATTAAAAGACACTTGCTCCTGGGGAGGAAAGCTATGGCAAATCTAGACAGCATCCTAAAAAGCAGAGACATCACCCTGCCAACAAAAGTGCGTTTAGTCAAGGCTATGGTATTCCCAGTTGCAATGTATGGCTGTGAAAGTTGGACCATAAGGAAGGCCGAGCGTCAAAGAATTGAGGCTTTTGAACTCTGGTGCTGGAGAAGACTCTTGCGAGTCCCTTGGACTGCAAGGTGAACAAACGGGTCAGTCCTAGAGGAGATCAGCCTGGACTGCTCCTTAGAAGGCCAGATCCTGAAGATGAAACTCAAATACTTTGGCCACCTCATGAGAAGGAAGGACTCCCTGGAGAAGAGCCTAATGCTGGGAGCGATTGAGGGCAAAAGAAGAAGGGGACGACAGAGAATGAGGTGGCTGGATGGAGTCACTGAAGCAGTAGGTGCAAACTTAAATGGACTTCGAGGAATGGTAGAAAACAGGAAGGCCTGGAGGATCATTGTCCATGGGGTCACGATGGGTCGGACACGACTTCGTAATTAACAACAACAACAACAAAGCCCCCCTAGACAGGAGCATGCAGTGCTTTTTCTTGCAATACACTTGGGTGCTTTAGTACTGAACTGAACATATGAAGAACTGAACATACGAAGTTGGCATAGACTAAATTACACAATAGACCAAGTGGTATGAGGAAAGGTTGGGGGAGTTTGGTCTGTTTAGCCTAGAGAGGAGACAACTGAGAGGGGATCTGAAAGCCATCTTCAAGTATTTGTATGGATGCCATGTTGAGGCTGCAGCAGAGTTGTTCTCTCTTGCCCTGGAAGGCCTGGAGGATCATTGTCCATGGGGTCGCAATGGGTTGGACACGACTTTGCAACTGACGACAACAACACACTTTAACTGTACTGGACGTCCCTGCTTTATATGATGTCCCTCTGGGGAAATGCTTTTTGTCAGCGAGAAGAAAGCAAAATAACAGAGAGGGCCCTCAGCCTTTCTGAGAGTGGGGTGCCTTTGGAATTCTGGCCCAGTGTGGTGGGCACAGCCACCCAATGGCTGCCATAGCTGACCTTCCATACCACCAAGCAACATTTTAAAAAACTGAAATCACATTCCCCCAAGCCTATCAGAATTTTCGCTGGGCAAACCGCCCCACCCCTGATCTGCCCACTTTCTGAAAACATTGGAAGGGTGTCAAGGGACCCCACAGGCAGCATGTTGGAAATGGACCCGGCATCAAAATGACCCCAGAGACATACACAGACATGCTACCCCTCCCAACCTGGAATGATCAACAAATCTTCCACTGTATACAAAGGATGGTTTTGACTGACAAGTGTTCACAACTAAGAATAGCTCTTCTGTTCCTCAACAAGACTAACTCCAGTCTTTGAATTGACACAGCTTGTTCCCATAAAAGATTGGTGGGTGCAGATTAAAGTTTTTGCATACAAAAGTAGTTTAGCCTCCTGTTTGATTAATTCCTAGACAGAGACACTGTGGGCTTCAAAGTCTAGTCAGGAATCTTGTACGATGTCATGTTGAAATCACAGAGATGTTGTTTTTTTCCTAACAACCCAGATTTTGAGAGAGAGATGGGTGAAATTAATTTTGAATGGACAGTCAGGAAGACTCAGATCAGCTGGAAATGTGGCAGGGCAGAAATGTTTAATACAGCATATTTTAAAATGTTATGAATGGAAAGCTCATTTTAAAATCCCCATTGTGCATGTTTATGCTGTAAATATGCTAAGGAGGGTAATTGTTGTCAATTATACATTTAAAATGCCATCCTAATTAGAGATACTGCAAATTTCACCACTAGCTTGATGTAGTGGTTAAAAGTGGCAGTTTCTAATCTGGAGATCTGGGTTTGGTTTTCCACTCCTCCACATGCAACCAACTGGGTGAACTTGTGCTAGTCATAGTGTTGTTAAAGCTGTTTTCACAGAGCAGTTCTGTTCGTGCTCTCTCAGCCTCGTCTCCCTCACAGGGTGTCTGTTATGGGGAGAGGAAGGGAAGGCGAATATAAGCTGCTTTGAGACTCCTTCAGGTAGAGAAAAGCAGCATATAAGAACCAACTCTTCTTCTTTTGATCTCCTCGTGGATCAGCTGTTTGGTGGCTCTTTCAATGCCTCCTACTCAAATGCTGGGGGGGGGGGTGGCTTCTCTAAATGTCCCTAAACCTGCCAAACAACTGATCCATGGAGATTAGCTGTCTAGCATTTTGCACAAATCAGTTTGAGGTTCCCCAAACCAACTCTTCTTCTTCAACATGTGGTATCGAGTAGCCTGTGTGAGATACACGCATGGCCAAAAGGCAAATGGTTGGGATCCCCCACCTGGATGGCCCCAGTTAGTGTCAGACCTTGGAAGCCAAGGGAGGTTGGCCTCATTAGTATTTGGATGGGAGATCACCAGGCAGTATTGGGGAGGCAGGCAACGGCAGACCACTTCTCAGGAGCCCATGAACTGGCTGTGATTGTCCACCCCCAAAATCACTTATCCTAATCCAAACAGATACTACAATCAGTATGTATAACTGATGAGGGGGACACCACAAACAGTCCCTTTAAGACCTTATTTAAATATATGTTAATCATATATTTTAATAGCTACATGTGAGCACATCTGTATGTGGAGAGAAAAGAGATATTTCTCCAACCTTGGGGGACCTCCTAGATTTGCAGTAAAATCTTAAACCTATAATAAAAAGGTGTGTATGTGGGGTAAACTCCCGAGAGGCCCCACTGCTATAGTGGGGGAGTGGAAGAAGTTGGGGAACAGCAGTGCTGAAGACATGCAGCTAGGTGACAAGAATCTTCCCCTGTCCCCACAGCTCCTGTCCTGCTTCTCCTAGCAGACTGCGGGGGGGGGGGGGGCAGAGCTGGAGTCAGGAGAGAGGGAGCCAAGGATCCCACGTTCTCTCCTCAAGCGGTCGTCCCTTTGGTCTCCCCAGTTAAAAGCTGGCAGGAAAGTTCAAAGGGAGGACCCCCGAGCCAAAAACTACAGAGGCAGGAGGGAGAAAGAACCTCCTCACTTGCCCCAAAGCCTCTGTAGCCTTCTTCTCAGCAGCAATGTTCACTTTCAGAGTGAGGGCAGCTTATCTGGCAATCTCGTAGTCCTCAGCAAAGGACATTGTCACTCTATATCTCTTTGGAGGTAACAACCCCAGCAAGCTAGCCTCTGGCAGAGTACCGAGACAAGTTGTGAGTGCCGAAAATATTAAAGACAGAGAAAAGGTGTAAATATTTATAGGGGTCATTAAACATGAAGGCACCTGACATGGTAAGTCATATATCTCTTACCCAAAGTGGTGATTGATGTATCTAGCCATCATTTATGGCATAAGGACTCATAATATTATTAAAAGAGCAACAACAACAGGAATCCTGGAATTGCAGATCAGCAGAACTACCTTCTGAAACTTCCCCATTTCAAGTACATGCTTCAGTCATGATAGTTTAAGGAAAGTGGAGGAACCGTGGCTCAGCGGCAGAACATCAGCGGCAGAACAACAATCGGAGGCAGCCCAACCGGCAAGGCCAGCTCATAGGGAACCAAAAGTAAAAGGATTCAGATGTCTTTATACTAACGCCCGAAGCATGGGCAATAAAAAGGAAGAGCTGGAACTTCTCATGCTGATGGAAAGGTATGATCTAGTAGGCATCACAGAAACTTGGTGGAATGATTCTCATGACTGGAATGTAATGGTGGATGGATATGAACTGTTCAGAAAAAACAGAATAGATCAAAGAGGTGGAGGAGTGGCACTGTATGTGAAGAAAGGGCTTACCTGTCAGGAAATTCTAGTGAAGGAGAGCATATCTACAGTGGAAAGCATCTGGGTGAAAATAAGCGAGGGGAAAACAAACAGTGTGATGGTTGGTGTCTGCTACCGACCGCCTGACCAACGAGAGGATGTGGATGCTGCACTTTGTGAGCAGCTTGAGAAAATATCCAAACGGCAGGACCTTGTCATCATGGGTGACTTCAATTTCCCAGATGTGTGCTGGGAAACGAACTCTGCGAAGCGTCCTCAGTCATGCAAGTTTCTGACCTGCCTGGCTGACAATTTCATTTATCAAATGGTAGATGAACCCACAAGAGGTTCAGCCATACTGGACTTAATACTGACCAACAGGCAAGAGTTGGTGGATGAGGTGAAGGAGGTGGGGACCCTAGGGGGAAGTGACCATGTCCTCATAGAATTCCTTTTGAGATGGGGAGCCAAGGAAGCTTGTAGCCAGACGCGGATGTTGGATTTTCGTAGGGCAAACTTTAATAAACTCAGAGACATGATGAGTGTCATACCATGGACGAGAATGCTGGAAGGGAAAGGAGCATGTGAAGGGTGGGCGCTACTCAAACAAGAGCTATTGCATGCTCAATCAATGACTATTCCAGAAATACGAAAACACTGCAGGAGCTCTAAGAAGCCTATTTGAATGAACAGAGAACTTCAAGAGGAACTAAGAAAGAAAAGGAAAATGTTCAGGAAATGGAGGGAAGGACAGAGCTCTAAAGAAGAGTACCTACAGGTTACTAGGCACTGTAGATCAATCATCAGAAAGGCCAAAGCTGAGAGTGAGCTAAGATTGGGCAGGGAAGCCCATTGTAACAAGAAAAGATTTTTCAGTTATGTGAGGAGCAAATGTAAAGTAAAGGAGGCAGTAGGCCCGCTGTTGGGTGCGGATGGACAAACTCTAACGAAAGATGCAGAGAAAGCAGAAAGGCTTAGTGCCTATTTTACATCTGTTTTTTCCCACAGGTCAAAGTGTTTAGGCACATCTAGAGATGGCCGTAGCCAAAGGATAGTGTCTGGGTGGCAGGTTAACATGGATAGAGAGGTTGTCGAGAGGCATTTAGCTGCACTGGATGAGTTCAAATCCCCTGGTCCAGATGAAATGCACCCGAGAGTACTCAAAGAACTTTCCAGAGAACTTGCACAGCCCTTGTCCATCATCTTTGGGACCTCTTTAAGGACTGGAGATGTCCCGGAGGACTGGAAAAGAGCAAACGTTATTCCGATCTTCAAAAAAGGGAGGAAGGATGACCCGGGAAACTACAGACCAGTGAGTCTGACCTCTGTTGTGGGGAAGATAATGGAGCAGATATTAAAGGGAGCGATCTGCAAACATCTGGAGGACAATTTGGTGATCCAAGGAAGTCAGCATGGATTTGTCTCCAACAGGTCCTGCCAGACCAACCTGGTTTCCTTTTTTGACCAAGTAACAGGTTTGCTGGATCGGGGAAATTCGGTTGATGTCATTTACTTGGATTTTAGTAAAGCTTTTGACAAGGTTCCCCATGATGTTCTGATGGATAAATTGAAGGACTGCAATCTGGATTTTCAGATAGTTAGGTGGATAGGGAATTGGTTAGAGAACCGCACTCAAAGAGTTGTTGTCAATGGTGTTTCATCAGACTGGAGAGAGGTGAGTAGCGGGGTACCTCAGGGTTCGGTGCTCGGCCCGGCACTTTTTAACATATTTATTAATGATCTAGATGAGGGGGTGGAGGGACTACTCATCAAGTTTGCAGATGACACCAAATTGGGAGGACTGGCAAATACTCCGGAAGATAGAGACAGAGTTCAACGAGATCTGAACACAATGGAAAAATGGGCAAATGAGAACAAGATGCAATTTAATAAAGATAAGTGTAAAGTTCTGCATCTGGGTCAGAAAAATGAAAAGCATGCCTACTGGATGGGGGATACGCTTCTAGGTAGCACTGTGTGTGAACGAGACCTTGGGGTACTTGTAGATTGTAAACTAAACATGAGCAGGCAGTGTGATGCAGCGGTAAAAAAGGCAAATGCCATTTTGGACTGTATCAACAGGGGCATCACATCAAAATCACAAGATGTCATAGTCCCATTGTATACGGCGCTGGTCAGACCACACCTGGAGTACTGTGTGCAGTTCTGGAGGCCTCACTTCAAGAAGGACATCGATAAAATTGAAAGGGTACAGAGGAGAGCGACGAAGATGATCTGGGGCCAAGGGACCAAGCCCTATGAAGATAGGTTGAGGGACTTGGGAATGTTCAGCCTGGAGAAAAGGAGGTTGAGAGGGGACATGATAGCCCTCTTTAAGTATTTGAAAGGTTGTCACTTGGAGGAGGGCAGGATGCTGTTTCTGCTGGCTGCAGAGGAAAGGACACGCAGTAATGGGTTTAAACTTCAAGTACAACGATATAAGCTAGATATCAGGAAAAAGTTTTTCACAGTCAGAGTAGTTCAGCAATGGAATAGGCTGCCTAAGGAGGTGGTGAGCTCCCCCTCACTGGAAGTCTTCAAGCAAAGGTTGGATACACACTATTCTTGGATGCTTTAGGATGCTTAGGGCTAATCCTGCGTTGGGCAGGGGGTTGGACTAGATGGCCTGTATGGCCCCTTCCAACTCTATGATTCTATGATTCTATGATTCTATTCTAACATCAGATCTGCATGCAGAAGGTCACAGGTTCAGTCTCTGAGATCTCCTGCTAAAAGTATCAAGGGACAGATGGTGGAAAAGGCTTCTAGTCTGGGACCCAGGAAGCTTCTGTCCATCAGTGCACACAACAAAGACCTTGAAGGACCATTGGTCTGACTCCATATAAGGAAGCAGCTTCATGTGTATAACATAAATGGAAAACAAGATTGCCATAGAATCATAGGGTTGGAAGGGCCTATCCAGGCCATCTAGTCCCACCCCCTGCTCAATGCAGGTTCAGCCTCAAGCATCCAGGAGAAGGATCTGTCCATCTGCTGTTTGAAGACTGCCAGTGAAAAGGAGCTCATCATCTCCCTAAGGAGCACACTCCACTGCTGAACTACTCTGACCATGAAAACCCTTGTCCTGATATCTAGTTGGTACTGTTCCACAAAGACCTAAGATATTTTAGCCGACTGTAATGGGAGAAGACCCTCACTAGCAGGTGGCAGACAGTTTATTAGATGTAAAAATAGGGTTGCCATTGGCCTGTCCATTGGTCAATCCTCCATCACCTATGCTTAATCTACTGAGCACCTGGAGAAAAATGGAGATGAGTGACTTCTGGGACCAATTCCACAAGAGGAATTTGCCCCCAGGGCAACCTCTCATTGGGAGCCTGACAACTATTGCCTCATTTTGCACTTAGCGTTTCTGGGGAAGTTAGTTGAAAGGGCTGCTGCGGACCAAATATCAGCATTCCTGGAGGAAACTTCAGGCCTTGACCCATTTGAGTCGGGCTTCTGGCCTGGACATGGGGTGGAGACAGCGCTAGTCGCCCTGATGGACGACCTCCGACTCCAGCTAGACCGGGGCGGGTCAGCGCTGCTCATACTATTAGACCTATCAGCAGCGTTTGACACAGTAAATCACGAGCTCCTAGCTCACTGCCTCGCCGACAACGGAATACGGGGAACAGCCCTCAAATGGGGGAATTCCTTCTTCCGGGACCGGGGACAGAGGATAGTGATAAGAGAGAGAGCATCTAAACAACATCAGCTCACATATGGAGTCCCACAAGGAGCACTCCTCTCTCCTATTTTGTTCAACATCTTTATGCACCCTCTGGCTCAGCTGGTGCGGAGGTTTGGGCTGGGCTGCCACCAATATGTGGATGACACCCAGCTCTATCTCCTGATGGATGACCGCCCTGACTCTCCCCCAGAACCCTTAGCCAGATGCCTGGAAGCAGTGACAAAATGGATCAAGCAGAGTCGCCTGAAGCTCATCCCTGCAAAGACGGAGGTCCTGTGGTTGGGTAGGAAAGGGACCATGGGAGGAAGCATGCCTGCCCACCCTGGACGGTGTGCAGCTCTCACCAATGCACACCATCAGGAACCTGGGCGTGACCCTGGGCGCTTCCCTTACAATGGAGGCCCAGGTCACAAAGGTAGGGCAGCTGGCATTCTACCACCTCCACCAAGCCAAGCTACTAGCGCCCTACCTGGACCCAGAGCACCTAGCCACAGTGATCCACATGACAGTCACCTCTAGGCTGGACTTCTGCAACTCGCTCTACGCAGGCCTACCCTTATCCTTGATCCGGAAACTACAACTGGTGCAGAATGCTGCGGCCACTAAGATATCATGTAGATCCCACATCCAGCCGGTACTCCAACAACTTGGCTGGCTCCCAGTTGAATTCCGGATCAAGCTTAAGGTTCTGGTCATCACCTTTAAGGCCGTACGCGGTTTGGGCCCAGTGTATCTGAGAGACTGCCTCCCTGCCTACACCCCCAAAAGAGCCCTATGCTCCGCCACCTCCAACTGGCTGCGGATCCCTGGCCCTAAAGAGGCACGTCTGGCCTCAACAAGGGCCAGAGTCTTCATGGTCCTGGCCCCCACCTGGTGGAATGAGCTCCCTGAGGAGATCAGAGCCCTGCCCGAACTTCCACAGTTCCGCAGGGCCTGCAAGAGGGTGCTCTTCCACCAGGCTCTTGCTTGAGGCTGACTGACGTAGAACAGCTGCTGAACCCCCAGACTAAAAGAACCAACCCATGAAAGAACCAACCCCCAATGTTACTGTTAATTGTTATTTATAATGTGGTTTATGTTACATACTGTTTATGAAAATTTATGATACATACTGTTGGTACTATACATCGTTCCATGTAATTTGTATTATTTAATGTTCAATGTAAACCACCCAGAGCTGCAAAGAAATGGGCGGTATTAAATGAATGAATGAATGAATGAATGAATGAATGAATGAATGAATGAATGAATGAATGGGTTTTAGTGCTGCTTCCACATGGTCTCAGCAGCAACCAGGAGCTCTCAAGTGGCTGGCACAAGTTTTCCTCAGATTTGCTTCACGAAGCAAATCAGGTTGCATCCGCCACCTTTCTTAAGGTCAACTGGAGGAGCTGCAGGCCCTGCAGGATGTCTCAGCATTCTGCAGGGCCTGCAAAATGGAGCTCTTCCACCAGGTCTTTGGTTGAGGCTGAGCAGCAAGGAAGATCGTGCCCCCACCCCTGCAGGAGTGACAGTAGTGAATGCCATCTGTGCCCTCTATCACCCTTCCCCTCCTGGATGTATTATTGGGAAGATTATTAGGTTTGGTATTCTCAGGTGTTTTGGACGCAGCATCTTTATCCCTATGGGATTTTTGCATGTAATGTACTGCTCTTTTAAAGTCTGTTTTTAAGGAGTTTTATTGGGGTTTTATCCAGACATTGTAACCCTCCTCAAGCCTCTGTGGAGAGGTGGACAATAAATTGAATAACTAAATAAATAAATAAACCTGAACCTGGACATTGAAAGGGCAAGCCTGAACACCTGCCTGCCTTTTCCCCTGATCATCAGATAAATCCTGGATGATGTCTCAGAACATGGAGATGAGGGAGTTGACAGCATCACTGCCTTCTCTCCAGCCAGCCACCTCTCTTGTGATGGGATGAGTCCAGCTCCTTCCTGATCAGGATACTTAATACAAGTTGTGTGAGGGCATGCCAACCTTCCACTAGTGCTCAAAGCTGAGAGTGAGCTAAGATTGGCCAGGGAAGCCCACTGTAACAAGAAAAGATTTTCCAGTTATGTGAGGAGCAAACGTAAAGTAAAGGAGGCAATAGGCCCACTGTTGGGTGCAGATGGACAAACTCTAACAGAGGATGCAGAGAAAGCAGAAAGGCTCAGCGCCTATTTTACATCTGTTTTTTCCCCACAGGTCAAAGTGTTTAGGCACATCTAGAGATGGCAGTAGCCAAGAGACAGTGTCTGGGTGACAGGTTGACATGTACAGAGAGGTTGTTGAGAGGCATTTAGGTGCACTGGATGAGTTCACATCCCCTGGGCCAGATGAAATGCTCCCAAGAGTACTCAATGAACTTTCCAGAGAACTTGCACAGCCTTTGTCCATCATCTTTGGGACCTCTTTAAGGACTGGAGATGTCCCGGAGGCCTGGAAGAGAGCAAACGTTATTCCGATCTTCAAAAAAGCGAGGAAGGATGACCCGGGAAACTACAGACCAGTGAGTCTAACTTCTGTTGTGGGTAAGTTAATGGAACAGATATTAAAGGGAGCAATCTGCAAACAGCTGGAGGACAATTTGGTGATCCAAGGAAGTCAGCATGCACTTGTCTCCAGCAGGTCCTGTCAGACCAACCTGGTTTCCTTTTTTGACCAAGTGACAGGTTTGCTGGATCGTGGAAATTCGGTTGATGTCGTTTATTTGGATTTTAGTAAAGCTTTTGATAAGGTTCCCCATGATGTTCTGATGGATAAATTGAAGGACTGCAATCTGGATTTTCAGATAGTTAGGTGGATAGGGAATTGGTTAGAGAACCGCACTCAAAGAGTTGTTGTCAATGGTGTTTCATCAGACTGGAGAGAGGTGAGTAGCGGGGTACCTCAGGGCTCGGTGCTCAGTTCGGTACTTTTTAGCATATTTATTAATGATCTAGATAAGGGGGTGGAAGGACTACTCATCAAGTTTGCAGATGACACCAAATTGGGAGGACTGGCAGATACTCCAGAAGATAGAGACAGAGTTCAACAAGATCTGAACACAATGGGAAAATGGGAAAATGAGAACAAGATGCAATTTAATAAAGATAAGTGTAAAGTTCTGCATCTGGGTCAGAAAAATGAAAAGCATGCCTACTGGATGGGGGATATACTTCTAGTTAACACTGGGTGTGAACGAGACCTTGGGGTACTTGTGGATTGTAAGCTAAACATGAGCAGGCAGTGCGATGCAGCGGTAAAAAAGGCAAATGCCATTTTGGACTGTATCAACAGGGGCATCACATCAAAATCACAAGATGTCATAGTCCCATTGTATACGGCACTGGTCAGACCACACCTGGAGTACTGTGTGCAGTTCTGGAGGCCTCCCTTCAAGAAGGACGTCGATAAAATTGAAAGGGTACAGAGGAGAGCGACGAAGATGATCTGGGGCCAAGGGACCAAGCCCTATGAAGATAGGTTGAGGACTTGGGAATGTTCACCCTGGAGAAAGGAGGTTGGGAGGGGACATGATAGCCCTCTTTAAGTATTTGAAAGGTTGTCACTTGGAGGAGGGCAGGATGCTGTTTCTGTTGGCTGCAGAGGAGAGGACACGCAGTAATGGGTTTAAACTTCAAGTACAACGATATAGGCTAGATATCAGGAAAAACATTTTCACAGTCAGAGTAGTTCAGCAGTAGAATAGGCTGCTTAAGGAGGTGGTGAGCAGCGTTCTCCAATGGTATCTCAATGGTTGCTTGTCCCCAGTTGGGAGACTCTGGCTGGGTTTGGAGCTGACAGAGTTCCCAGCTGTGAGATTATTAGCTCTAGATGGAGGCCAATAACACAGTGACGGGACATTTGCAAAGCTTTAGTCAGCTCCTGAGACAACACAGAGTCGAAATAGTCTTTTACCAGGCTATGAGTAGTAGGCAGAAATCAGGTCAATCCACAGTCTAAAGGTCAGGAGGCCAGTAGCAAGGCAGTGTGGCTGTAAGGTGGTCCAAGGGTCGAGGCAGGTGGCAATCAGTCAATCTGAATCAGGAACAGGCAGGAAATCAGGCTGGGCTGGAGTCTAGGCAGCAGTCTCACTTGTTGCACCCAGACTGAGCACTCAATGCCTGAACCTCAAATAGGCATGGCCAGAGGACAGTTCCTCCAAGGACTCATGCAGGGAGTCTAAGCCTTTCAGTCCTCATCCTGCAAAAACTCAGGATGCTTCCAGTAGCCTTTGGTGGGAATGAGTGGCCACCCAGGTGCTTATTTGTCTGAGATCTGGCAGTCTTCAAGCAAAGGTTGGATACACACTTTTCTTGGATGCTTTAGGATGCTTAGGGCTAATCCTGCGTTGAGCAGGGGGTTGGACTAGATGGCCTGTATGGCCCCTTCCAACTCTATGATTCTATGATTCTATGATTCTATGAGATCTAGATCCTATCTTTGCCTCTGCCACCAGTCCTTCGGAGGTCTGCCACTTCCCTGTGACTCCCTCCAGCTCATGGCTTCTCGGCTGGTGCTTGGCTGAGGCCCCTCTTCAGCCTTCCTCAGGAGGTAGTGGGTTCTCCTTCTCTGGAAGTTTTTAAGCAGAGGCTGGAGAGCTGTCTGATTATGAAATGCTGATTCTGTAAACTTTGAATGGGTGAACATAAGGAGTTTTGTCCATGCTTGGCTCTTGTGGGCCTTTCTTTCATGCCCAGGGAAATTCTGAACACCAATTTCGAGTTGGGTGGCGAATTTCCTCCAAGATAGACTAGTCAGAGATTTGGGATTTTTTAGGGGGAACATCATCTGGGCATGGAATTGGAGTCAGTGGGAGGGCAGGTAGTAGTGAATTTCTTGCATTCTGCAGGAGGTTGGACAAGATGATCTTGGAATTCCCTCTCAACTCTATGATTCTTCCTCCTCTGCCTCCTCTGCAGTCTCCACAGGCTGACTCCTGACAGTCTCCTTTGGGAATTCCATGCCACAAGCTCAACCAGCCTTGCCTTACCATGGGACCAGGCTGTGTCTTGCAGGTAGCTCTTTGCATTTTATTTATTTAAAACACTTTATTAATGACACCTATTCACCCACATACAAAATTAAATCATTTGAACAATTAAAAATAACATTTAAAATCTGTAAACTGTGTTCCGTGGTATAAATAAAAGGCTAAGGGGTGTGGGGCTCAGTCCAGGATGGGGGTGGGGGCAGCAATTGGCCCCTTGACCCCAGACTGACAAGCGGAGGGGCCAATCGGAAGGCGCTTTGTGCCTTCCCATTGGCCCCTCTGCTTGTCAGTCCAGGGCCAAGGGGCCAATCTGGAGGCACACACAGCCTGGGGCCAAGGGGCCAACCCGATTGGGCCCTCACCAGGACAGACCAGAGTTCCAGGGCAATCAGGAGACATTGATGCCAGTCTGCCCCTGACCACCACAGGGAGAGGAGGTCAGTAAGGCTGCTAAGGGGGATCAGAACAGATGCTTGGACAGGCTGCACCAGCCCCTTTCGCCCCAAGGCTGTCCTAACTGCCTTGTCCAACTGCAAATGGCCTCAGAACCCTGACAGAGCTGGCAGGAGGCTGCAGAGTGCGCTCCCTCCCCCCTCCCTTCAGGCCTGCTGCGAAGGAACCTCTGACAGGCCCTGACTGAGGGGAGGGAGGCGTTTCCAAGAGCAATGCAGGGGAGACTGAGGGCATGGGGGGAGTTTCCCCTCCTTCCTTTTGAGGGGGGGGGGGAGTTTCCCCTACAGTTGGCTGACAGGGAGGCCACAGAAAAGACCCTTTTCACTTAAAATACTGCTGTGGCTGGTCTTGCTGCTGGAGGGAAGAAACAGCCAAACAACTCTGCAGATTTGAGACCTACCATACAGGGTTGTTGTGCAGGTGAGACTGGAAGCTGTTGCAGAGGTTCTTTTGCCTCCTGTTTCATCTGCACAACAACCCAGTGCAGTAGGCCTCAAGTGTTTCAACTCCATAACAACCTCCGTGGGAGACCTTAAATGTTTCTTCTCAACCGTGTCCAAACTGCCCTTTCTGCCTGGGCAGCTGATCTTTATACTTTGCACATGAGCTGTAATTCCAGGAGCTCTCCAGGCCCCACCAGGAGGTTGGCTACCCCTGGGTTGAAGATATTGCTGGAGGTTTGGAGGAGGGCCTTAAAATCGTACAATGCCTCAGACTCCAGCCTTCCAAGTAGCCATTTTTGCCTGCAGAGCTGATGATTACAATCCAGAGATGGGCAGCGATCTAGAGAGAATAGTAGAGGCCCACAGACTGTGGTTGGGGCGGAGTGGTTGTGGGTGTGTCCCTCCTGGGCAATAGGCTTTGGCCAGCCCTTACCAGCAACTGTTTGTATTTTGGGGTGCAGAGAGACAGACAGACAGACCAATATCAACTAGGGGGAATTGGTTGCCATGTAATCTTCCCAGTCTGATTTGCCCTTCACATATCTGAAGACCTGGCTCTGGAAAGCTCATCTGTAACCACTATGCCACAATTCCCAAAAGTCAGTCCTCTTCCACACTCAACGAACATTCCACACCACAGGTCCTTGACACCCATATCTCCACACCCATGCCCTCATTTGCCACCACACCACCACAACCTCCCACACAACACACACATTCAACCCCATGCCCTTACAGACTGGACAACTCCTCCCCTTCCTCTTCCCACTGCCAAGCTCCAGCGCCTGGATACAACGGGCTTTGCCTCTAGTGAAAAAATAATTCAATCAAAACACAAACCAACAATACCAGAACCAGGGCACGATAAAAGTCTTCACACACTGGTGGAAGACACACACACACACACACACACACAGAGGGAGAGAGAGAGAGAGCATCCCAGTGTTTTGCTGCCATGAGGGAAAAGGCCCTTTCACAGATTGCCCCACATCTAGCTTCAGCCTCCAAAGATGACGGGGGTGGTTAGGTAGGTCCTTAAGGTTGGTTGGTCCCAGGCCATACAAGGTTTCACACGACAATACTAGCCCCTTGAATGAAGCCCAGGATCAAATTGGAAGCCAGTGGAGGTGCAGCAAGACGGGCAGGAGAGATGCTCGCTGCTGTCCACTCCAATTGGCACTCTGTCCTCAGCCAGCTGTACCAACTGTAGCTTCCCTACAGGCTTCAAGTGCAGCCCCAGGTGGCCAGATGGAGCTGTTATCCAGCAGGGCTTCTGACTGGCCAGTGGGGATCTAATTGTTGGTGAAAACGAAAGTATCTGAATTACAAAAGCACCCCAAAAAGTTTGAGGACTTCTACCCAATGGAGACACAGTTTTTGCCGCTTTTTAGAAGGACCTGCTGCAAGTGGGCAGGCATCCTCCTGCTGCTCTTGGCACACATGCTGAGACAAGCATCAGGGTGTTGAGGCCAGCTCACTCAGCAGTGGAGAAGGTAGCTCTCTGGCTCTGGCCCTTGGCTTGCTGCTCATTATGGCTCAACTTCTGACACTCATCTTGCCTTTTGTATCCCCAGAATACTGGTAACACTTCCTTAATCAACCATCTTAGTTGGTCTTCCCTGCAGATTTTATTTTGTGATTGGGTTTAAAAAAAATACCCTAAGAAGGTGAACAGGAAATTGAAACTGTTATTATACAGGAAATAACAGTACTCTGTCAAAATCTACCGGGGGGGGGGGGTGCACACACACTTGTGTTCAAAGTGACTGCTGACATCTAACACATCTGATCAGATAGTGAAAAAGAACAAAATTACAAGGTTCATTACACTATCAATTCAGGGCATAGTTCTGTTCAAACATGAATGTGTCCACACTAAATGAATTGGAGTTTGAAACTCAGAATATCTGATATGAAAGAGCAACTGATAAGTATGTCACACATTGCTAGATCAAAAAGCCAGCATTCATGTGGTTCCTGTAAGATTTTCATTACTACAAAGCTCTAGAAATGCTCATCTATAATTATAGATTATTTTTCTGATTCTCTCTAACGGTAATCTCAAATATGGTAGATCAACATTGTGCCGAGCAGGAAGCCTCACACGGTCGGGCATTTTATAGCACTGTGGGAAGCCTATCTTGAACAATGTCTCAGGAATGTGATGTGAAAGACCATCACTGGCTTTTGCTCCTGGGCACTCACATGGACAATAAAAGGTGGAAGATGGAGGGGTGAATATAGCAGCTTGGTAATGGTAGGCAGAGGCAGTGGCAAGAGGCAGCATGGGAAAAGATTCTTACCTCAACAGGTTCTCCTTGATTGAGCCCACAACATTTCTACCTGTGCCCAGCAATACAAATGTGTGTGTATGCTTGCATTATAAGTTTGCATTATAACCTCTGAGAGTTGTGAGGGGATCCCAACTGCCCCTGCCACTCACTGGCTTGCTCAGCTGGCCATGTACTTATCAGCCTCCCTACCTCAGTGCTGCCACATCTGTCTGCCTAGCTCACATGGCTGCTATGGGTGCTGCTCAGAGGGATAACAGCTGGTGGCAGATCCAGATCCCTCATCAGCCCACTTGCAGTGCTGCCACCTATGTCTGTCAGGTTCATGTGGTGGTGGCAGTGACGGCTCCCACTCCTCCTTCTCCTCCTTTTAGCTAGGTCAATGGTATAGAGGGAGGAAATAGTGACTTTTGCTCCTTGCTGGTGGGAAGGGAACCTCCTGTTCCTTCTTCCCTATTCCCCCAGTATCAGGTACTTCCTGGCTACCAGCAGGGGATGGACCCTGCACTGTGCCAGGCCCACTGATGCTACTCCAGCATGCACCAGGCTGCTGCTCCATACCACACCAAGCCACCACCCACTCCTTGAACACTGCTGCCTGGACCGCACAAGATCCAGCACACTCACCACCCAAGAGCCTAATAAAGCACCAATTAAGCTTACCTTTAAGGCTAGCTGGAGAAGAGAATGAGGAGGAACAGGGAAAAGATCAAGAAGAAAGAGATATCTAGGAGGAAAGAATGGCCCGGACTACCGGCCAGAAGGAGGAGTGGGGAAAAGGCCACCAGGGAGATCCACAGCTAGACAGGCTAGGGCCTGTTGATTATGAGGAGGGTGGGGTGGATCTGGCAGGGGACTTTGCTGAAGGAACCAGGCCAGGCTCAGCACCAGGCCACAAATCTAGGAAGGAAACATTCCCGTGAGAAAAGCTTAGTGGGAAACCTGAGTGCACATGTGATGGGGGGAGGGATTGATCGGGAAATGTTAGCAAGCATGGGTAAGAGGAAGAAGGGAGGTGGCAGGGGAGGAAGGGTAGAAAAAAAGATACACCTTTTCTGTCCATCCACGCATTTCCAAAATAATTAATTATCACCTATTGATTGACTCAACCCAAACTAATACCCTCAATCAATTCAATTGTTTACCCTCCATCCAACCTAACCCAACCCAAATTGATTGCCCCCAATCTGCATCAAACCGATTGTCCCCTTTTGACCCAAAGCAGCTAACCTTAACTAACTCCTGTCCACATTGATTCCCCTAATTAATTCAAATAAAATTAATTCAAATAAAAAATCACCCGACAATCAAGACATAAATGGAATCAACTACATCCCATCAATACAACTGAGATCCTTCTCCCAACACACAGTATGATCTAACACTTAACCAAACACACACATCACACACCTGGACTGGGCAACCTTGAGATGCCTTGGCTGATTATCAGGGCCACCCTTCCAGAAACAAACATTACACAAGAAATCACACCCTACATACAATGAACAACTGGAATTGGCAGTCCTGAGATGCCATAAATAGTGATCAGGGCTACCCCCCAACCAGAAACTCTTAATCCCACTACACACAAATCAGAAACTAGCCTCTAAATAAGCATAGAACCAAGGTTCTAAAATATCCCTAGCTAAAAATTAAAGTACCCAAAGAAACTAGACAGAGCAAACATGGATATCTCACCTAAACCAAGAGGAACTGAGCGAGAAACAACAGGGGACCCAAAAGGAACAGGGATCTCAATAATAAGGGGAAGAGGCAGAGATGGCAGTGGGAGGAGATGGGATGAGACAAGGGACCTGCAGTACAATCACACTCGGGTCCTTTCCAACCTCCCTCCCATCCCTTGGGATGCTAGGGTGCAGGCAAAGGTGAACAACCAACCTCTGACACTGATGCTCTGCAATGCCAGATCAAAACCTCTACTCTGCAAATTTATTTTGTAGAACATAGAGTAGACATGGTGTGTGTGACAGAAACCTGGGTCAGGGAGGGTGAAACAATTGCCAGAGAACCTGCCAGGTTCTCTGTCCTCCATCAATCTTGGATGGTGGGACAGGGAGGAGGGATGGCAATCCTAATCTGAGAGGATTTTTTCCTTCAGGGCTCTTCCCATGCCATCAATCCAAGGTACTGAATGTGTTGGCCTGGGGTGGGGATCAGTCAAAAGCGTGCACCCAATGCACCTCCAGATGTTCTGCCAGTCCTGCTGGAGGCGGTAGAGTCCTGGATGTTACAATTTCCCAGACTATTAGTCCATGCTGAGCTGCCATCCTCTAGAAATGGTCTGGACCTTGTGTCAACCATGGTGACATTAGGGCTCTTGCAATTTGTTGTTGGTCCCACTGATTAAGCAGGTCACACCCTGGATTTAATTTCCAGCATGGGTTTGAATGTGGATCTGGTCATGGCAAATGCTATGCCATGGTCAGACCTCTGTGCCCTAAATGCTTGGCTAAGGCTACCATCCCCTCCCCAGCTGAGCGGCAAGCAAATTTTAATTTGCCCACAGAGTCTTATGGATCCGACTGGATTCCTGAATGCTCTGTGGGATCCTATGCCTCCTGGGACTTCCCTAAATGGTCTGATCAGCAATTGGCATGACAGAATGCTGGCTGCCCCGATGAGATAGCTCCCTAGCATCCTCTCTGCCCCTGTCTCAAGCCAGCCCCTTGGTACATCACGGAGCTTTGTGACAAGGAATGGGAACAGAGATGACTAGAGCAAGTTTGGAGGAAGATTTACAATGAAGCCTTGAGAATATGAGAAGCCTATGAGATGATAGTGAAGTCAGGAAAACGAAACTTTTACTCTTGCCTGTGAACTCATGCCCAGCGCAATTGTTCACGCCTATGTCTCACTTGGCATTCCTGGAGGAAATGGTGAAAAGAACTGTCACAGCATCTATGTTCTATTTTATGATCTGTTTTAAATTGCATTATATCAAATGACCATATTCTTTTGGTCTTTTACGTATTAACTTCATACAACTTGGTCTGAACGACTGTAACAAAGTTTGAATTGTTACAGCATTCCGGGAAGAAGCTCCCAATCAGGTGTCTGGCCTGGCCATGAGATAGAGACAGTTCTAGTCACCCTGGCTGACAACCTCCATTGCCAGATAGACTGAGGCAGGCTGTGGATGCAAGATTTTTGTGGTGCTGGTCTACAGAATGAAGGTGTAAAAATCATATGAATTCATGTGGATCCATTTGAAATCATCTAGATCCAGCTTTTACCCACACCCTCCCCAACGCACTTTGTTCAAAAGTAACTAGAAATCAGGATTGTGATCTTTCACCCCACTTCCAAAAAGAAAATTAGGAGAAAATGTTTCCAGGAATCCCCCCCCCTTCAAAGATAAAAAACAAAAGCTGTCTGCCTGCACTCAGTGAGACTGCCTGCACTCCAATTGACCGTTTACGCACTGGAGGTTTCATGCTGGGCTGCAGGCTGGAGTTTTATTTGCGGCAGGTTGTCCCACCGCTTCCTGCACCCGCACTGGAGCATTTGGCCTGATGCGCCTCATCCGTCCCCAATTTGTGCTCCTGCACGGGAGCTGGGACAGAGGTTCCCAGTGCGTAAACGGCCATTGACAGGCAGTCAGCCAGGGGGTGAGTATTGAATGCCAGCCAGAAATGAGCAGCTGAAGACCCACAGGTAACGCTGAAGCTGCTCCTTCTCTCTAACCCCGCCCTGCACCTATCCTACAAAATTCTCTCCCTCCAAATAGCTACACAAGTCTCCCTTTCACCCTTTCCCACAGAGAGCAAAAGAACACAATGAGCTGTCACGGGAAAGGTATTTTCATTGAAAGCAAAGGGAGCACTTCTCTTGGCTTACAAAGATGCCAACCAGCTAAATGGGTAATCATTGAGTAGCCACGGAACCCAAAAGACAACCCTCCCAAGCCCCAACTTTGCCAGAAGAGAGATTTTTGTGCTCTTTATACGCTCAATGCACATGCACTGAGGGAGGAAACTCTACCCCCCAAAATGCCCAGAGGGGTAAGACTCGTATGTGGTCATCAGGGGTGTGACCATACAAACCCAGTTTGTGAGACAGGAGTTACCCAATTTCATGGGTTCATGGAGACCTGTGGGTTGGGCTGTGCCCATGTCTAAGCAGGACCAGCGCATTGAGCTGCAGCTTCATGGATCTTGCACAGCTTTGCAGTCCCACACTCATTTGCCACTTGGGAGGTTCTTGGACCGTCTCCCTCAGCCAACCTAAATGACAACAGCTTTCATTTCAAATGCAACCTCTCCAGTCAATTTTCTCATTCCACCAGATTGAGAGTCCTGGTTATACATGGCATTACCTTGTCTCATAACTAGGTAAATAAATATTTAAAACATGCAATCCAGGCTGCCTCTTTCTTTTCTACCAGTTTATCAGTATAATGAACTCAAAGCGAACTCAGTTCATATTCCTGAGATATTAACACCTCCAGAAGCTTTTGCTCCATGGACGGAGTTTCTGTTTTTATCCTGGTTGCTCTTATTATCTTGATTCATTCAGGGATTTAGCCTGCCCCTCTTGCAAGGAGCCCAGAGTTTGTCCTCATCTCTAGGGATGGGCACAACCTGAGAAAATGCAGTTCAGTTTGCGAGGTGTACAACATCCCCGGTCACTAAAGACACCAAACTTGGAGTGGATCTTCAGCTGACCCTTCTCTGCATACTCTCCAGTTTTAGTGAGGATCGGATTTACACAGTCCAAGTTACAACCGCCTCAAAAGATGGTGTTGTCATCCTCTTTTATTTCCAATTGACTAAGGTCAAACCAGAGACCCTCTCAGTAGAAATGGAAAGTGAAGGGCACTTTTCAAGTCCAGCAGAGGGGTATTCTATAAGGAATGACCACTGGAAACAATGGGAAGGTCTTGAAGGCCCATTAGAGATCACTGGAGCCAGCAATGGCAATTGACTTGCATGGGATCTATAGAGATATATTAAACTAAAAAACAGATGCAATGAAAATGTGAGGTGGATTTTCAATTAATGTCTCTAGGCCCAGATAAACTGCTCTGGGACTGGAATAACAGTGTCCAAAGCCATCCCTAGAAACAGTATTTATTTATTTTATTTATTTATTTAGATTTAGTAATCTGGAACTGGAATAACACCCTCTCCTCAAGTTGAATGACAGCCTCTGGGAGTAGCAGAAGTGTTCTGGGAATAGAATGACTGGCCTCAGAGTGGAATGATGGCTTCTGGCATTAGAATAAGTGTTCTGCAGCTGTCATCACTCTCTGCACACCAGAAATGCTGCTTCCTCCTTCTACAATTCTTGCGGATGGATTGCTCAGTGCCAGGGATGGGCATGCGGCTTTCCTAGTGAAAGGACCATCAGGCGTATGCTTTTAATTCCCCCCCCCCTTTGTGGTGAAAAGTGCCATCAAGTCACTGCCAACTTGAGAGGAAAACAGGGATGGTTTGCCATTACTTCCTTCTGTCTCCCATCCAAGTACTAACCAGCACTGATCTTGATGGGCTTCGGCTTATATACAGCAGTGGTCCCCAACCTGCGGGCCATGGCGCCGGGCCGCGGCTCCCTCTCCCCGCCCCTCCCCCCCCGCAGTAAAAAACTTCCCAGGCCGCAAGCTTGCAGCCCGGGAAGCTTCTTACTGCGGGAGGGCGGGGAGAGGGAATCGGTGACGGGCAGCGCCCCTGCGGGCGCGGCTCGCAGGCGCGGCCCGATGCAGGGGCGCAGCTCGCGGGCGCGGCCCGATGCAGGGCGCGGCCCTTGGGTGCGGCCTGATGTGCGGGCGCGGCCCGCGGGCGCGGCCGATGCGTGGGCATGGCCCGCGCGGGTTGCGGGCCGCGCCCCAATGCCCTGCCGGTCCCCAACCTCAGAAAGGTTGGGGACCACTGATATACAGGACTGGATCTAACTGTTCCCAAACAACCTTGCATCTATTGTTCCTATGGAAGAGACACTTGGCCATGACATTGGGTTCACTGTGGGAGGGCAGGTAGTTGTGAGTTCCCATATTGTGCAGGGCATTGGTCTAGATGACCCTGGAGGTCCCTTCCAACTCTATAGGCCATTCCGCATGACTTTAATATAGCACTAGTCTTACATTGAGCCTCTAGTGGCGCAGAGTGGTAAGGCAGCTGTCTGAAAGCTTTGCCCATGATGCTGGGAGTTCAATCCCAGCAGCCGGCTCAAGGTCGACTCAGCCTTCCATCCTTCCGAGGTCGGTAAAATGAGTACCCAGCTTGCTGCTGGGGGGTAAACGGTAATGACTGGGGAAGGCACTGGCAAACCACCCCGTATTGAGTCTGCCATGAAAACGCTAGAGGGCATCACCCCAAGGGTCAGACATGACTCGGTGCTTGCACAGGGGATACCTTTACCTTTACCTTTAGTCTTACATTTTGTTTTCGCCATTAAAACTGCGTTCCGCATGACATCGTCAGCAATCTGCAACAGACCTGCAACACTAGCGCCGAAAACGCTTTATTGTAGCGATTTTTGGGGAATCGGGAAAAGTGGATTCACCCTCAGAAAATCACTACACTCTTGCCAACAACCTGCAACACTTGCAAAAAAGGCATGTGCATTCTCAATGTAGCGGTTGCAACAAAGCCCCTCCCCCTGGCTCTCTCCTCCGAACTTCCGGCGAAGCGATCGCCATTTTTTCCCCCTCGGAGCAGGGAAAGCAACAAACCAGCGAGGCTTCATTCACCCAGAGAGGCTTCTCTGGCTACAGTCCCTCCACAGAAGTGCTTTAAAGCTCCCGTAAGTCCCCAAGCACAACACAGCCCCCTGTTCGCCAGTTCCCTTTAATTTCGGCCAAAAACCGCACCCGTGCGGGGGGGGGGGGATTTTTCTTTCCACTCGGGGGAGCGTGGTAATGGTGAATCGCCAGCTCACACGCCAGGTAGATGGGTCTCTCCGTTGCAATGAATCAACACATATTCGTTGCAAAGTGTGTGTGTGTGTTTTTTTTAAACCTGTGCTTAAAGGGATAGGGGCTTTTCGGGAGCATGATAACAACCGCCCATTGGCTGTTCCATTTGATTGATGGCCAGGGGCAGGAACAAGCACAGAAAAAAATCGCTTCCTTTCTAGCGATTCCCTGTGGGGAACGAATGAAACGCTACTGGATTCCACTATAAATGAAGGTATGCAGAACACTGAGATTCCACTATTTAAAATAGTGTTTCCGATTTGTGAAAGCAATTGGCAACATCGGTCCTTGTGCGGAATGGCCCTATGATTCTATGACTTTAGGAAGACTTCTAGGTTGGTGAATGGCTTCAAAGTTTGCTCAGTGGTATGGTAGGATCCACCTTACTGAGATCCTGTGGTTGGCATGTTGCACCTAATTAATTAAATTGTGCAATTAAATAGGTGAAATGAAGACACAGCACAGGGAATCATGGAGGAGAGGTAGAATCATAGAATCATAGAATCATAGAGTTGGAAGGGGCCATACAGGCCATCTAGTCCAACCCCCTGCTCAACGCAGGATTAGCCCTAAGCATCCTAAAGCATCCAAGAAAAGTGTGTATCCAACCTTTGCTTGAAGACTTCCAGTGAGGGGGAGCTCACCACCTCCTTAGGCAGCCTATTTCACTGCTGAACTACTCTGACTGTGAAAATTTTTTTCCTGATATCTAGCCTATATCGTTGTACTTGAAGTTTAAACCCATTATTGCGTGTCCTCTCCTCTGCAGCCAACAGAAACAGCATCCTGCACCCCTCCAAGTGACGACCTTTCAAATACTTAAACCTTTTCTCCAGGCTGAACATTCCCAAGTCCCTCAACCTATCTTCATAGGGCTTGGTCCCTTGGCCCCAGATCATCTTCGTCGCTCTCCTCTGTACCCTTTCAATTTTATCTACATCCTTCTTGAAGTGAGGCCTCCAGAACTGCACACAGTACTCCAGGTGTGGTCTGACCAGTGCCGTATACAATGGGACTATGACATCTTGTGATTTTGATGTGATGCCCCTGTTGATACAGCCCAAAATGGCATTCGCCTTTTTTACCACTGCATCACACTGCCTGCTCATGTTTAGTTTACAATCCATAAGTACTCCAAGGTCTTGTTCACACACAGTGTTACCTAGAAGTGTATCCCCCATCCAGTAGGCATACTTTTCATTTTTCTGACCCAGATGTAGAACTTATCTTTATTAAATTGCATCTTGTTCTCATTTGCCCATTTTTCCATTGTGTTCAGATCTCGTTGAACTCTGTCTCTATCTTCTGGAGTATTTGCCAGTCCTCCCAATTTGGTGTCATCTGCAAACTTGATGCGTAGTCCCTCCACCCCCTCATCTAGATCGTTAATAAATATGTTAAAAAGTACCGGACTGAGCCCCGAGCCCTGAGGTACCCCGCTACTTACCTCCCTCCAGTCTGATGACACAGTATTGACAACGACAAGGTCCATCATGCTGAGTAAAAGAACCTACAAGGACTGCCAGCCTATGCCTATGATTTCTGGAGGCAGATTCAGGGTTCTATGCCTGCACCTTGGCTGTCTGGTTCACGTGATTCGTTACTGTGTGAGATGTTGTGCTGAACTCTAGCCTGATCCAGTAAGGATCTCCTCATGTAATTAGGAATGTCTGTGCTAAGAAGCTGTGTCAAGTCTCTCCTCCTGAGCACCACATAGGATCCATGGATGCTAACCTGAGTTTCTTGGAGGATAAGAGTTCAATCCTATCTCTGTTTCCCCTGGGCTGAGACTTCTCTTTCCAACCTGGTCGTAGCTTCTGTTTCTTGCTGTGATGTCCAAACAGAGTCACATCCATCTAAATCCATAGAAGTCAATGGGCCCCAAAGGTATAACGCTGCTAAGGAGGGCACTGTTGATTACATTAATAAGTGAAAGAATAAAGGCCTTTATATATATCACACTACAGCTGCCATCCTGTGTGTACTTTCTTAAGAGAAAGCAGCAATGAACTCAGTGGGTCTTACTTGCGAGTAGGTATAAAATAGGACTAGGCTGCAAGTCAGTGAATCATTTTCTTTAGACTGCTGTCCTCACGGCCGTTTCTGAAAGAAATGTCAGGGGGAGAGCAGTTTGGCAACTGCCAGCCCCAGATGCCGCGTGAGGCCAGGCATTTGTTATCCCCAGCAGAGAGGTCATCCAGGCAGCCATGTGGAGCCTGCTGCTGGCAAGCTTCCTTCTTAGCACTCGTTGTGGGAGGGGGAGATAGACAGACACCTGCAAGGAAAAAGTTCCTTGCAGAGGGCTTCAGTCCTTTTAGCATTATTTCATCCGTGACAACACTTTTCAATGTGACTTTGCCTTTTTAAAAGAAGGTTTCCTGTTTATCAGGTGGGAAGAAATTACTCTTCTGTTCTGGAAAATGAATGCAATCCATGGAGCTCAAAGGGCATTTTGCCACTGATAATGAAAAGTGGCCGGCAACGCTAAGGGGGCTCTGTTAACAAGCCCATTGTTATAAGTGAAGAGACTTGAAACTTTTATATTTCTAGTAACACACACTTTCCCCACCCCCAGATTCCTTTGTATATCTATAACCTCATCCTATGCTAATTGAAAGCACTTTCCTCTATTTGCTTTATTTATGGTCTGTATTGCTTGCCAAGTCTCAGGACACAATGAAACAATTCCAAATGTTGCAATACAAACAGTACAATCCATTCAACAAATGATGCAATGCAAAAGCAGATTACAAAATTAGATAATATGCTATAAAACTATGTGATACATTAAGCAGCATGATAAGGTGGAGAACAATACAACAAAGCCTTATAATATGCACAATGAATAGGGCAATGACGACTGTCTAAAAATTATATTTATTTTCTATTAATGTGCACACAAAGACAGCTGCATTTCTAATCCTAAATCAAGTTATGCACAGGTTGGACTCTGATGAATTTATATGCTCCAAATAATGGAAAACAAACATTTTATGAGGTGTTCTTCCAGGTCGATACTGAAGTAGTAAAAGGTGAAGTTATAATAATTGGTGATTTCAACTTGGTTCCTGATAAATCAAAAAAGACCAAGGGAGCCAGCTTGCTCTTAAACCATTTGGTACAGCTCTCACTGGTTGATGTATAGAGAGAAAGAAACAAAAATATTTTTCAGACTGTCATCAAACATACTGAAGAATTGATCAGTGCTGGATTTCCAGAAGTCTCTTGCCAAAGATTGCAGAACTGGAAATACTACTAAATACTTTCACAGATCATTCTCCACTGGAATTAATAATATATCAACAAAGAGTAGGTCAAAGAAGGTGGTGTTTAAATGATCTCATTTTAGATGACCCTCAGATTTTGAAAAAATATCAAAAAGACTTAAAGGAATTTTTTGAACTAAATATACAAAAAGCAAACAAATGCTTATATGAGAGGAAGACTTATAAGCCATAATGCTATGCTGAAGAGGAAAGATGCAAAGTATCCTGACCCAACTAGCTACAGCTGAAGTTCCATATGAGAAAACACCAACGAGGTCTCTGTTGAAATTAATAAAAATGTTGAGAATGGAAAGAGACATCTTGGAGATGGAGGAAATGAGAAAAAAACTAAATCTGTTAAAGTAGAAGAAATTTTTGAATATGTGGCTAAACTTGGGAAGATGGCTACTGAGATAGTGGATTCAAATGGGCAGCCAGGTTGGTCTGAAGGAGCACACTAAAACCAGAGACCAGTCAGGCACCTTTAAGACCAACAAAGATTTATTCAAGGCGTGAGCTTTCGAGTGCAGGCCCTCTTCCTCAGATTGAGAAAATGACTACTGCTATGTTAAAGATAGATAGAATCATAGAATCATAGCGTGGGAAGGGGCCATACAGGCCATCTAGTCCAACCCCCTGCTCAACGCAGGATCAGCCCTAAGCATCCTAAAGATGATGAACAGTATATATAAAAGGATATTCAGCAATGCTTTGTGAGTTTGTTTGTTTGTTTCTTTGTTTGTTTCTTTGTTTATTTATTTATTGTGGGATTTATAGACTGCTGCTCCCAGCAAGCTGGCTCGCGATGGTTCACAACAAGTCATAAAAACAGTACACAATATAGAAACTATAGAACCACATTAATAAAGCTAAACTGTCAGGATCTTTAACTCTGGAAATAAGCAACCTTGTTTTTTGAGACAAAGTTCTTTAATCAGTAGTGACAGAATCCAGGGACGTACATTGTCAGTTCTCAGTTGCTTTGAGGGGGGGGGGCCGCCCTCCGGAATGTCAGTTACAAAACATAATTCAAAAAGGCCTCAAACCTAACTACAAAGTCTATGCATTACCAATTATAATTCTTAGATAGAAGCGGATGTATACAGAGCGCCTACATCTGTATTGATGCGTACATAGTTACATACAAGTGAACAGTAAGGTAGATTTTATGAAACATGACCGTTAAACCAGTACGTCACGGTTGGCGCCAAAAGACTCTCTGTGGGAAATAATTTCCGCGGGAGGCCTCCAGAGCCGAGCCTGCCTGCTTGGGACTCAAGAAGCTTCTCAGCTCACAGGCAATCCATCCACAGAGAACAGAGGCATATACAAACCAGTTCCCACCTCCAGGTGAGGACTGGAATCTCCACGCCTGAGTTACAACACAAATCTAAT
Organism: Paroedura picta; assembly: GCF_049243985.1. Lineage (NCBI taxonomy): Eukaryota > Metazoa > Chordata > Lepidosauria > Squamata > Gekkonidae > Paroedura > Paroedura picta. Next base: position 2,853,568 of record NC_135382.1, read on the forward strand.
TACCTCCTAGCAATATACACTCCATAGGCACACAGTAACGGGGGGGGGGGGGGGGGGGAGGCTGAAAACTACAATCACTTGGCAGAACCAGCCTGGTTCTGACAGAAACAATTCCCTGAACCAGATACAAATGGTGGCACACTATAAAACTCCTCTCCATGCAATGAGCCATTGGAAGCAGTCAAGCTAACTCTGGAGATGGTAATAAAATAAATTCATAACAGGGGGCCATCCTCCAATGACCCCTGGCACTGTCTAATACTGCTCAAAGGAAGAAGAAGAAGAAAAAGAAGAAGAGTTGGTTCTTATATGCCGCTTTTCTCTACCCTAAGGAGTCTCAAAGTGGCTTATAGTCGCCTTCCCTTTCCTCTCCCCACAACAGACACCCTGTGAGGGAGGGGAGGCTGAGAGAGCCCTGAAATTACTGAAGAAGAAGAAGAGTTGGTTCTTATGTGCCGCTTTTCCCTACCTGAAGGAGGCTCAAAGTGGCTTCCATTCGCCTTCACTTTCCTCTCCCCACAACAGACACCCTGTGAGGTGGGTGAGGCTGAGAGAGCCCTTATGTTACTGCTCGATCAGAACAGCTTTATCAGAGCCTTGGGGAGCCCAAGGTCACCCAGCTGGTTGCATGTGGGGGAGCGCAGAATCGAACCTGGCATGCCAGATTAGAAGTCCGCACTCCTAACCACTACACCAAACTGGCCTGGGGGCCAAAGTAGGGGGACCCGATCTTATACCCTGGGATTCCTCTGCCCAGCTCTAACCAAACACCTGGTGGGTTTTTACAGCTTTGTTTTACAGGCCCTGTGAAACGCAGAGAGTCCCGACAGAGCCCGCAGCTAGTCTGCGAGCTTGTTCCACTAGGTAGGGGCCAGGGCTGAAAAGGCCCTGGCCCTGGTCCAAGTCAGGCATAACTCCCAGGGGCCTGGGACCATCAGCAAATTCATACCCACAAAGTGGAGTACTGTGCAGGGTGCATAAAGAGGTAGGCAGTCCTATAAATAATTAGGGCCCAAGCCACGTAAAGCCTTAAAGCTTAAAACCAATACTTTGAACCTGATCCAGAAGCAAACCGGTAACCAATGAAGTTGTTTTGATAAAGGCTGAACATGGATCCCCCAAGAAGACTTGGTAAGGACCTGTGTCACTGCATTCTGTACCAGTTGCAATTTCTGGGTCAGGGACAAGGGTAGGCCCACATAGAGCAAGTTACAGAAATCTAAACTGGAAGTGACAGTTGCATGGATCACAGTGGCTAGGGACAGGTAGGGCACTAGTAGCTGAGCTTGGCGTAGGTGAAAAAATGCTGTCCTAGCTACCTTGGTGTCCTGAGCCTCTATAGAAAAGGAGGCAGCAAAAATCACCTCCAAATTCCTGGCTTGGGTTACGGATATCAGTTGCACCCTGGCCAGGCAGGGAAGGTGCACTTTGTGTTCCTGTCCATTTGGACCCAGCCACAGGACCTCCGTTTTGGAGGGGTTGAGTTTCAGGCAACTCTTACTGATCTATCTAGTAACGGTTTCCAAACAACTGGTAAATGTTTCTGAGCGGACATCTGGCCAGACAGCCATCAGGAGATAGAGCTGGGTGTCATCTGCATACTGATGACATCCCAGCCCATAACGTTGGACGAACTGGGAAAGAGGGCACAGATAGATGTTAAATAAGGAGAGAGTACCGGCCTCTGTGGTACCCTGCATGGTAGTGCAAAGGGGTCATTTCCCACTGCAACTCTCCGCGAGGGTTCTCAAGAAAGGTGATCAACTACTTAAGGGCTGTCCCCATGTCAGCAAGGTGACGGACCAAGAGCTCATGATCGAACACATCAAATTATTTATGTAACACTGACAGAGCTGGCAGGAGGCAGAAGAGTGCACTCCCTCCCCCTCCCTTCAGGCCTGCTGCGAAGGAGCCTCTGACAGGCCCTGACTGGGGGGAAGGAGGCATTTCCAAGAGCAATGCAGGGGAGCCTGAAGGCCTTCCTTTTGAGGGGGGGAACTTTCCCCTTCTGCCAAACAGTTGGCTGACAGGGAGGCCACAGAAAAGCCCCTTCTCACTTAAAATACTGCTCTGTCCGGGGGTTAGACACAGCCAAGCCATGTGTCTTTCTTCTTTGCAACTCTCTGCAGATTTGAGGCCACTGCACAGCATTATTCTGCAGACAAAACTGGTTCTTCAGTAGGCCTCAAGTCTTTCAATTCAAGAATAACCTGTGTGGGAGGCCTTAAATGTTTCTTCTCAACCACGACCCTGTCCAAAGTAGCCCTTTCTGCCTGAGGAGCTGATCTTTACACTCTGAAGATGAGCTGTAATTCCAGGAGCTATCCAGGCCCCACCTGGAGGTTGGCTACCCCTGGGTTGGAAATATTCCTGGAGGTTTGGAGGTGGGACTTCAAAGTCATACAATGCCTCAGAGTCTGGCCTCAAAAGTAGCCATTTTTGCCTGCAGAGCTGATCATTATCATCTAGAGATGAGCAGCGATCTAGATACTATGGTAGAGGCTTGCAGACTGCAGTTGGGGGGGGGGGCAGTTGTGCAGGTGTTTTCCTCCTGGGCTATGGACTATGGCCAGCCCTTACCAGCAACTGTTTGTATTCTGGGGCACAAACAGACAAACAAACCAGCATCAGTCCTGTGAGTCTGGAAAGTGCAGGAAGATCTAAATAAAGAATATTTACACCCTGAAACTGTAAATAGTGAACAAGTAAATGGCTGGAGAGACATGAGAACTGAAGTGACTTTTTTCAAGTTTGGCCTGGCAAATAAAAAACAGTATACAAAATCTTATTTAGATCAAGACTGCTGTGCACAGACAGACCTCCCCTTAGGGTTGCCAGCTTCCATGTGAGGCTCTCTACCCTACCTCTGTCACAGGGAGTCTGCTATGGGGAGAGGAAGTTAAGATGATTGGAAACTGCTTTGAGAGACCTGAGGCCTGCTGGGTCACTGAGACCCATTCCCAGTTCTCTCAGACCTCTCACAGCCCCACAGCCCTCATAGGTCATCTATTGAGGGGAGATGAAGGGAAAAGGTGTTTGTAAACCACTTTGAGATTCCTTTGTGGAGTAAACATCTGTGTACCGTGACTACCCCATGTGTATTAGGGCAGGGGGACATTTCAATGTCTGTGGCCTAATTCACAGATGAAGGGAAATGACGCAAACCTGGGAGGAATTGGTTGCCATGTAATCTCCCCCTAAGAAGAGTCTCCAGTCTGATTTTCCCTTCACATATCTGAGGACATGGCTCTGGAAAGCTCATCTGTAACCACTATGCCGCAATTCCCAAAGGTCAGTCCTCTCCCACACTCAATGAACATTCCACACCACAGGTTCTTGACACCCATCTCTCCACACCTATGCCCTCATCTGTCACCACACCACCACAACCTCCCACACATTCAACCCCATGCCCCTCCCCTTCCTCTTCCCACCGCCAAACTCTAGCACCCGTTGTATTCCTGAATCTAATGGGCTTTGCCCCTACTTGATACATAAAGAAGGAACAGAACCATCAATTCCACAATCTTATAGATCAATTTCACTTTTAAATGCAGACTATATAATATTTGCAAAAATATTGTCAGATAGGTTAAAAAATGTATACCTGAAGGTATATATAAGGACCAGATAGGCTTAATGCAGAAGAGACAAATGATGGACAACATGTTTTGTGTTAAATGCACTAGAATTGACAGGACAGTCAACAGGTGAGATGACTTTTATTTTCTTGGATGCCGAAAAAGCCTTTGACAGTGTTTCATGGACATTGTTAAATGGTATGTTTGCTGAGGTTTGCTGAGGTTTCCATAGAGATAACAAAAGGAACAAGGTTGACCTTTATCGCCTTTGATATTCAATTTGGTCTTAGCAGTTTTGGCTACAAGGATTAGGACCAATCTGGACATTTCTGGTCTTAAAATTAACGAAGAAGATAAATTTAAGATAAGGAGCTTCTCTGACGATGTCATGTTGACAAGTGGACTCATTAATTCCAAATTTCATGAATATTTTACAAGATTTTGAATATGTATCTGGATATGGAGTCAATCAAAATAAGCCTAAAATTATTTTCCATGGAGGAGACTGTAAGAAAAGTAAACTGATAGAATTGCAAACAGGATATGAAGTGAATATTGTTAAAGACAAATACCTCAGTGTCTATATTGCTAAAGACTCGAAAAACCTAATGTCAGGAATAGGTTTAATCCTGTCATTAATTTTGCTTGTTGCTACCTGTGGGCCTTGGGTTTGGGGCCTGCCTGTGTTGGGCCTGGTCTACCCAGAAGCCTTTGACTGCATGGGAGCCTCACCCTGCAATTGTGCCTTTTCCTGCGAGGGAAGCAGGTGGCCTAGATGCTCAACAACTGGAGTCTTGGCTCCTGGGCCTAGAGAGACATCTGTACTTGCAAGGCTGGGAGGTATTTTAGATTTTAATATTAATTTCTCTTCATTCATATTGTTTTGTGTTATTCGTGTTATCCTTCCATCAGTTAAGTCATGTAACCCTTTGCAGATCTTTAAAGTTAATAATATTTAGCATTTTGAATCAAAGCTTGTGCTTCGATTTACTTAAGTTAGGTAATGGTTATTTATTTATTTATTTATTTGATTGATTTCTATACCGCCCTTCCATATGGCTCATGTAGCAATGGTTAAGTTTTGTTTATAAGTTTCATTTATAAGTTAGCTGCATATCTTTATAATCATATTTCTTTATATAATCATAGCCATGCATATAGTCATCCATGTAATCCTTTTAGTTATACGGTGGAAGACACTGCATTCCATCAGATGGTTGTCATGGGGATGGCAAGGCCTGCTCAGTTGTCAAGGCCTGGGGTTCAGCCTGGCAACCAGCTAAGTTGTGTAAGTTAATAGTTCCCTGCATATGTGCCATTCCCTTTAAGTCCACAATGTTCCCATCTACAGTTATTTTCATCAAACTATACTTTGACTGTACATCTCACACCCCCATTGGACTTAGTTTAAACCCCTCCTCACCAGGTCTACAAGACTCTTTGCAAAGACATTCTCACATAAATGAGCAGGAAGGGTTATCTGTCCTTGGGCTTTACAAGTCTTTCTCCCCTCTCTGTGACATCCTGGGTACAGCTATGGGCACCTGCATGGCGCCTCAATACACGAACGTCTTCATGGCAGACCTGGAGCAATGCTTCCTGAATGCTCACCCACTCACACCTCTCATATACCTGAAACTCATTGAAGACATTTTTATCGTCTGGACACATGGTAAAGAAGCTCTGGATACTTTCCACCAGGCATACAATGACTTTCACCCCACTGTCAACCTGACAATGAACCAATCAACACACAAAAGACATTTTCTAGACACTGCTGTAAAAATAAACAATGGATGTAATTTTGAATTTAATTCTCTGGTCTCAGGACAAGATAGTTGCCAGCTCAGCAATTCACTTGCAGGAATGTTTCACAGACGGATGGGGCCAGTTACAAATGGTAAAGTGAAAGCCGTTAATCACTAACATAGACAGTTTTATTTCTCCTATGTTTTTGTGAACTACAACTGAATTCGGGGGGACTGATTTATCATATGGCTGCATTTGGATGTTGTGAAACAGTTTACCAATTTAACAGAATTAAGTGTTGCTTTATATTCCCACTGTCATGATGGTAGTTCATAGTCTGATTAAATCTTTGTTGGTCTTAAAGGTGCTGCTGGACTCTGATTCTGTTGTGCTACTCCAGACCAACATGGCTAATTATTTTGCCGGGTTGACAGCATACCTCCAGAGACAAGGAGTCCAGTTGACACATTTTGGCTTCTAATCTCATTAGGGAATTTCCAATTATTAGCATGTGTCTCCCAGTCCTAACACATCGGCGAGCAGAAGAGGTAGTCCTCTCATCCACAGGGGCCTGTGAAACATCTTCTTAGTTTCGGGGGAGTTGGGGAAATTACCCTTGTTCCTGTGTTCCAGAGTCACTATCTACAGGCGGATCCTGGAGGCAATTTCTGAGTGTCAGAGGGGCAGAACATCTCCTTACTTTTTGGACACCTCTGGGCAACATTCTTCCATCTGCTGTCCTCTTGTATTGGGTTCTCCTCTAACTGGTGAGACACTTTTCCTACCTCTCCCAATTTCTCTCCAAAAAGTGCTTCATTAGTTTTTCCAAGAACTCTTCACCCTCCTTTTTAGAATAAAGTGTAGACAGGCGTTCTTCTAACTTCTGTACCTTCTCCTCCAGGAGAGCTACTAACTTGCACATGGTGCAGGTGTATTTAAGGTTACTCTCAGGTAGAAATACAAACATGTCACAGACAGTCCAAGTTACAGCCTCAGGTCCATTGCCAGATAGGCCGTTTTGATCCCTTGCAGAAAGAAGCAGATTCCTTCTGCAAATTCTGGAACACTTACAGAGTCCTCCGGCTCTATCCACAATCCAAGAGTCCTTTAGCTTTTGCAATTTGGTGTGCACAAAAGCCTTGTGCCTATGATGAGGAAAAGCCTTTTATAGCAAAAAGGCCCATCCAGTAGAGGGTGGATCTAGCAGTCAGCCCCAGGCAAAACTGCCACCTAATACAAATCAGCTAATGTGATTAGCTGCAGTCCCCCACACCCAGGCAAGGGCAGACAAAATAAACCACAACACTCACACAGCCCCTAGTGTCCTGCAACCTATATGCCCTCACACACTGCCAGAAGGAAAGAAAGAAAGAAAGAAAGAAAGAAAGAAAGAAAGAAAGAAAGAAAGAAAGAAAGAAAGAAAGAAAGAAAGCTGTATTCACCAGTAGCTCCCATGTTGGCACTTTCTCCTTCGCCCTGTCCAGTTGCTTTTGCTCCACACTTTTTCAATGCATCCACCAATGCCAGACTTCAGATCGCCTCAGGATGGAAACAGCAAGCACTCCCAGGACTAGATTTAGGCGAGAGCTAGCAGAGACAGCTAAACCCACCGACATGGTCAACAGAAGACTACTGGGAGAATTTCAAGAATGCTTGGATGCTTTTCTGGTAGTATTGTACAATAACTTAGAGTTGTAAACTCTTTTCTTATCCTTGCTGTAATTTTTTCTAATGATTGTCAATTATTGTACTCTCCTGAGAACTCCCTCCCCATGCAGCCTTACAAAAGGAGTGACTGTGGCCCAGCAGAAGAGGCTCTGCCTGGTATGTAGAAGGTCCCATGTTCAGTCCCCAACATCTACAGTTAAAAGGACCAGGCAGGAGGCGATAGGAAAGACTTCCACTTGAGGCCCTGGGAAGGCAATCCTGAGAAGTCATGGGATGGATGGTCTGATTCAGGATAAGTCAGTTTTATGAGTGTTCTTCTTCTTGTGTGTTTAAAAGCCTTTTGTCTCCTCTCAAAATTTGCCAGATACTTGGGAGTTCTTCCAGTTCATTTCAAATTCTACTTTAAGCAAATCTGTGATAAAACCTGCGGGCACAGAGAACAACCCTCAGAATTTTGTACCATTTTTAAAATCCTTTTGGTTTCCCTCAACATTCTTGAATATTTTGCTGAAGCCTTCCCCAAATTTATTTTTTATTTCAGATTAGCTGAAAAGTTAGTGGCAAACTGTGTATTAAGAAAATGTAGTTTATTTTACAAATATTGCTGAGTGCAAAGCTGAGACGAAGTCTCTGTTCGGAGCCCTGTTAATTCTTTTAATTAAAACGTGCTAACAAGGCCTAAGCAAAATAATAATAATAAATTAAACTACTTGCAAGGAAATTAGACAGAGAATCTAAGTCTATTTATAATTATTGTATTTCAATTAGGCTGCACTGGGCCTCGGTAAAAGAGAGGTAAAAAGACAACGGGCACCTGTGACTTTCATACGTATTTCAAGGCTGCCTTGTAGGAAGACCACTGTATTAATGACAACATTTTAAAGCTCATGAAGTCCTGAGGCAAGGCAATTAGTTCATTTAGAAGCAAATCTGTGAATCCATTGCCATGTTTCATGCAATCCCAGAATCCCAAGAACATTTTTATTTTTTAAGGGAAAAACACCTTTATGAGGAGGCAACTTCAAACACATAAGAGGCTACGGGTTGTGATGAGAGGGGAAAGGGTTAATAAGCCCCTCCCCCTGCAGTCTTAGCATCCGATAATTACTCCTCTTCAAGCAGTTTTTCCTTACAATACATTACATTTGCCTTTGTTAAATGCTGCCGGTGGTATACTTGATCTCTGTTGCCCTACGTCACATGCTGCCCCCCAGCTCTCAAGGACTGAGGAGGTGCTCCAGAGGCCTGGGTTTCCTTGGCAGGAGAGCAGGAAAAACTTGCAAAACTTCCTTTGAAGCAGAGCTGGTTTCTATTGCCTTCCTCTACAGAGTCGTCCTTCTTGGTCTCCCATCAATCAAGGTGCAATTCAATAAGAAGTGCAGAGTTCTACCTCTGGGTCACAAAAATGAGAAGCATGCCTACTGTATGGGAGATACACTGCTGTGTCGCAGTGTGTTTGAACGAGATCTTGGGATACTTGTGGACTGTAAGCTAAATATGAGCAGACAGTGTGATCAGGAGCTAAAGAAGGAAAATACAGTTTTAGGCTGTATCAACATAGGCAAGATGTCATAGTCCTGTTATAACAAAATTTGATTCCAATAGCACCTTTAGGAGAAACAAAGATTTATTCAAAGCATGAGCTTTCAAGTGCATGCAGACTTCCTCAGACAAAATGGAACAGGGATCATAAAAGTACAGATATAAAGAAAAGGTAAATCAGTGGCAAATTAGTAAACTGTGTCATAGTATCCAAATTATGCCATACTAGAATTAAAGCCTTTTGTAGCAGATCCAACAGGCGCTAGTAGGGGAGAGGGGGGAATAGCAAAGAGAGACGGAGGTAAAAAGGAAGAGAGTGATTAAGATAGAGAGAGCTTGGCATTGGGAAGAGGAGTTGTCCAGTCTGTAAGGGCATCGGGTTGAATGTGTGTGTTGTGTGGGAGGTTGTGGTGGCATGGTGGCAAATGAGGGCATGGGTGTGGAGATATGGGTGTCAAGAACCTGTGGTGTGGAATGTCCATTGAGTGTGGGAGAGGACTGACCTTTGGGAATTGTGGCATAGTGGTTACAGATGAGCTTTCCAGAGCCATGTCCTCAGATATGTGAAGGGAAAAATCAGACTGGAGACTCTTCTTAGGAGAAGATTACATGGCAACCAATTCCCCCCAGTTCTGCGTCATTTCCCTTCATCTGTGAAGAACTTTCAAGCACCCAGCAGGCCTCAGTTGTCTCTAAGCTGTTTAAAATCACCTTCCCTTCCTCTCCCCATAACAGTCACCCTGTCAGTGAAGCGGGGCTGAGAGCTCTGTGAGAAGTGGGAATGGTCCACAGTCACCTGGCAGGCCTCAGGTATCTCTAAGCAGTTTAAAATCGCCTTGCCTTCTTCTTCCTTCCTCTCCCCATAACAGTCATCCTGTTAGGGAAGTGGGGCTGAGAGCTTTGTTAGACCTGGGGATGGCCCACAGGCACCTAGCAGGCATCAGGTGTCTCTCAGCAGTTTAAAATTGCTTTCCCTTCCTCTCCCCATAATAGGCACACTGTGGGGGAGGCGGGCCTTAGGGCCGGCCTGATTATTCCCTCGCAGATGCCCGGGACACGCTCCTCCGACAGGGCTGTTTCACAAATATTTAGAGGAATCATGGATACGATGATGCCATGTGATAATTCTTTGTTAAAACACCTATCAGTCCTTTTGAGTTCAGGTGTGGATCGCAAAAACATTGGAGAAATAAAAATGTCAAGGTTAGTAATTAATGGCAGACACTTTCCCAGTTGTAAAAAGAAATAATTAATAGAGTCTAGTTGTTGGCCCCATCTGTCTCTACCCAAGCATGGAAGCATCTCCACAAATGACAAGGTGCTCAGTTTGTTATTTTGTCCTGAGATCAGAGAGTTACATTCTGAATTTGGTTGATGTCGTTTACTTAGATTTTAGTAAAGCTTTTGATAAGGTTCTCCTGGTACTTCGTAACATATTTATTAATGATCTAGATGGAAAAATGGGCAAATGAGAACAAGATGCAATTTAATAAAGATAAGTGTAAAGTTCTGCATCTGGGTTAGAAAAATGAAAAGCATGCCTACTGGATGGGGGATATGCTTCTAGGTAACACTGTGTGTGAACGAGACCTTGAGGTACTTGTGGATTGTAAGCTAAACATGAGCAGGCAGTGCGATGCAGCGGTAAAAAAGGCAAATGCCATTTTGGGCTGTATCAACAGGGGCATCACATCAAAGTCACAAGATGTCATAGTCCCATTGTATACGGCACTGGTCAGACCACACCTGGAGTACTGTGTGCAGTTCTGGAGGCCTCACTTCAAGAAGGACGTAGATAAAATTGAAAGGGTACAGAGGAAAGTGACGAAGATGATCTGGGGCCAAGGGACCAAGCCCTATGAAGATAGGTTGAGGGACTTGGGAATCTTCAGCCTGGAGAAAAGGAGGTTGAGAGGGGACATGATAGCCCTCTTCAAGTATTTGAAAGGTTGTCACTTGGAGGAGGGCAGGATGCTGTTTCCATTGGCTGCAGAGGAAAGGACATGCAGTAATGGGTTTAAACTACAACGATATAGGCTAGATATCAGGAAAAAGAGCCTCTTGTGGCGCAGAGTGGTAAGGCAGCCGCCTGAAAGCTTTGCTCATGAGGTTGGGAGTTCGATCCCAGCAGCCGGCTCAAGGTTGACTCAGCCTTCCATCCTTCCGAGGTCGGTAAAATGAGTACCCAGCTTGCTGCTGGGGGGTAAACGGTCATGACTGGGGAAGGCACTGGCAAACCACCCCGTATTGAGTCTGCCATGAAAACGCTAGAGGGCGTCACCCCAAGGGTCAGACATGACTCGGTGCTTGCACAGGGGATACCTTTACCTTTACCTTTATCAGGAAAAAAAATTCACAGTCAGAGTAGTTCAGCAGTGGAATAGGCTGTCTAAGGAGGTGGTGAGCTCCCCCTCACTGGCAGTCTTCAAGCAAAGGTTGGATACACACTTTTCTTGTATGCTTTAGGATGCTTAGGGCTGATCCTGCATAGAGCAGGGGGTTGGACTAGATGGCCTGTATGGCCCCTTCCAACTCTATGATTCTATGATTCTGTGAATTACATTACATACTACTTACATCACATTACAGTCTTGCTATATATTGCTGTGGCAAAATGAGGCCAGGAGGTGACTTGGTGTCCTCAAATGGCTTTCCTGGGCCTGCATGCTAAAATGGCTGCTAGGGGGTAGAAAGGCCCACACTTGCCCACACTTGCCAGGAGACTCAGGGAAGGAAGAAGGTCACATGCCCCAATGAGAAGGGAGGAGTCAGGCTCCACCAGGGGGAGGAGCTTGTGAGTATTTAGGCTCCAGACCTCCTGGGAGGAGGCAGTCTTTCCAGGCTCTCTAAGGGAGAAGGGGGCAGATCTGATCTCCAGAGAGAAGGCCCTGCTTGCCACGGGCAGAGGGACGGGGCCTGGCCTGGCCACAGGAGAAGCAGCCACCAAGGGGGTGGGCAGGGAGACTGGCAGGCAGGTGGCTACAGGAGCCTCTCCCCCTCGTCCTCAGAGACTGTAGGGAAAGAGGAGAGTGTTTAGTTCATGCCCAGAGCGTGGATAAGTGCTGTGGCTTGATTCCATGTGCTGTGCTGGAGAGAGTGTAAATTTAAATATCTGAGTATTAATAGTTCAATAAACTTGAGTTTTGCACATAACCAAGTGGCTGGTGCTCTGGACCACCTAGTCTACCCACACCTGCGTACTACTAGTGCGTTGGGGGGCTCAGGGGATGTTTTCACAGTCAGAGTAGTTCAGCAGTAGAATCTGTCTAAGGAAGTGGGAAGCTCCCCCTCACTGGCAGTCTTCAAGCAGCAGCTGGACAGATCCTTCTCCTGGATGCTTGAGGCTGATCCTGCACTGAGCAGGGGGTGGACTAGATGGCCTGCATGGCCCCTTCCCACTCTAGGATTCTAGGAGTCTAGTTCAGCAGTGGAAGGGGCTGCCTGAGGAGGTGGGGAGCTCCCCCGCATGGGCCGTCTTCAAGCAGCGGCTGGACAGATCCTTCTCCTGGATGCTTGAGGCTGATCCTGCACTGAGCAGGGGGTGGACTAGATGGCCTGTATGTCCCCTTCCCACTCTAGGATTCTAGGAGTCTAGTTCAGCAGTGGAATGGGCTGCCTAAGGAGGTGGGAAGCTCCCCCTCACTGGCCGTCTTCAAGCAGCGGCTGGACAGATCCTTCTCCTGGATGCTTGAGGCTGATCCTGCACTGAGCAGGGGGTGGGACTAGATGGCCTGCATGGCCCCTTCCCACTCTAGGATTCTAGGAGTCTAGTTCAGCAGTTGAAGGGGCTGCCTAAGGAGGTGGGGAGCTCCCCCTCACTGGCCGTCTTCAAGCAGCGGCTGGACAGATCCTTCTCCTGGATGCTTGAGGCTGATCCTGCACTGAGCAGGGGGTGGGACTAGATGGCCTGCATGGCCCCTTCCCACTCTAGGATTCTAGGAGTCTAGTTCAGCAGTGGAATGGGCTGCCTAAGGAGGTGGGAAGCTCCCCCTCACTGGCCGTCTTCAAGCAGCGGCTGGACAGATCCTTCTCCTGGATGCTTGAGGCTGATCCTGCACTGAGCAGGGGGTGGGACTAGATGGCCTGTATGTCCCCTTCCCACTCTAGGATTCTAGGAGTCTAGTTCAGCAGTGGAATGGGCTGCCTAAGGAGGTGGGAAGCTCCCCCTCACTGGCCGTCTTCAAGCAGCGGCTGGACAGATCCTTCTCCTGGATGCTTGAGGCTGATCCTGCACTGAGCAGGGGGTGGGACTAGATGGCCTGCATGGCCCCTTCCCACTCTAGGATTCTAGGAGTCTAGTTCAGCAGTTGAAGGGGCTGCCTAAGGAGGTGGGGAGCTCCCCCTCACTGGGGGTCTTCAAGCAGCGGCTGGACAGATCCTTCTCCTGGATGCTTGAGGCTGATCCTGCACTGAACAGGGGGTGGGACTAGATGGCCTGCATGGCCCCTTCCCACTCTAGGATTCTAGGAGTCTAGTTCAGCAGTGGAAGGGGCTGCCTAAGGAGGTGGGGAGCTCCCCCTCACTGGCCGTCTTCAAGCAGCGGCTGGACAGATCCTTCTCCTGGATGCTTGAGGCTGATCCTGCCCTGAGCAGGGGGTGGGACTAGATGGCCTGCATGGCCCCTTCCCACTCTAGGATTCTAGGAGTCTAGTTCAGCAGTGGAATGGGCTGCCTAAGGAGGTGGGAAGCTCCCCCTCACTGGCCGTCTTCAAGCAGCGGCTGGACAGATCTTTCTCCTGGATGCTTGAGGCTGATCCTGCACTGAGCAGGGGGTGGGACTAGATGGCCTGCATGGCCCCTTCCCACTCTAGGATTCTAGGAGTCTAGTTCAGCAGTGGAATGGGCTGCCTAAGGAGGTGGGAAGCTCCCCCTCACTGGCCGTCTTCAAGCAGCGGCTGGACAGATCCTTCTCCTGGATGCTTGAGGCTGATCCTGCACTGAGCAGGGGGTGGGACTAGATGGCCTGCATGGCCCCTTCCCACTCTAGGATTCTATGAATCTAGTTCAGCAGTGGAATGGGCTGCCTGAGGAGGTGGGGAGCTCCCCCTCACTGGCTGTCTTCAAGCAGTGGCTGGACAGATCCTTCTCCTGGATGCTTGAGGCTGATCCTGCACTGAGCAGGGGGTGGGACTAGATGGCCTGCATGGCCCCTTCCCCCTCTAGGATTCTAGGAGTCTAGTGAACTGGCTTAGCTTCTGAGCTATGATAAGATCAGCCTATACAATGCTGCCTTCCCTCTGAGGAACTTCTCTAGGCAGCAGGTTCAATATGCCATAGTAGAGAGAGAGAGAGATTCCGTAAACCCTTCAGCTCACACAAATGCCTCCATTTGCTCCTCCTTCTCTCCCAGCAACTTTGCTTCCTTTACACCTAGACACATCTGGCCAGTTGAGTGAGCAGGAAGGTTTTCAATTCCATGTTCGAAAATCCCTTGAGATTTCAAGTGGAGAACAAGGAGGGAAGGAACATCAGAAGTGTGCAAGGCCAAACAGTCTCCCTTCCCTCTGTAGACTGGAGATCTGGGAGATCTTGAGGAACCCATCTGAAAGTTGATGATCCTAAAGGGAGGTAATTTCTTCCAAGTTTTGATACATGGCTTGACCACTCAATTTTTTAGCAATTCAAGATGAAGTTGCTTGAGGAATAATCTCGGATGAAAGTGCAGATCATTTTGTGCAGGTCATTCTGCTCCCTGCCTTTGGGTTGCATTTGGCTTAAACTGTCAGAAGTTGTTAAACTGCTTTGAAAGTTAGAAGACAGTAGGAAAAGGAGTGGCTTCTCTTGCTGCAGCTAGGAAGGCCCCTTCACCCACATACACAGGTTAATTCTGGAATTATAGCTGATCTCCAGACTACAGAGATCAGTTCCACTGGAAAAACTCTTTTCTTTGGAGGGTAGACACTAGGCATTATCCTCCTCAGGCTCCAGCTCTCAGCCCAAAATCTTCAGGTATTCTACTGCCTGGAGTTGGCGACCATATATCCCCCTGGCCTACCCCCCCCCCCCCAAAAAAAACACAAAGCTACATGCAAGGTTCAGGTTTTGTCCCAGAATGAATGGGGAAGGCAGGGAAGCAACACAGCTAATGAATGAAACAGATTAGTGCACAGCATTTATGTCATTAATTTACATTGTTACTGTTACTGTTACTGTTAATGTTAATTCGATTTGTATGACAGCCGCTTATGGAAACCGGCTCGCGGTGGTTCACAATATTTCAATACAAATACAGTACATAAAAAAACATAAAAATTCCCCATTAAAACCCCCTAAACAATGACTCAGTCACAATGATGGTGATTAAGAAAAAACTAAAAAAAACCCTATAACCCTTTATAACCCTCTGTTGTGGCAACTCGAGACGGATGATTGTGTGGAAGGCGATGCAGTCAGGTATGATGAGGCACCCGAGAAACAAGGCCACCCAATTAGGGTCAGGCAGGGTCCACAACCGGGAAGGCCCATGCATGGCCAGCCGCCAGGTTCTCAGCTTCCAGCTGGGATGTGGCATGAAAGCCTGCTAGAGGAAGGGGGATTTTAAACAAAGAGGAGACCCCTCCCCAAACAACCACTACAACAAGAACAAGAGTTTGGTTTTCCATTCCTCGCCCGGAAGCCTGTTCCCGCTTCAAACCTCCCCTCTGCCAGCCCCCTCCCCTCTTTGTTAGATTCACACACTTGGCTTTTCCAGTCCTTGTAGCCTGCAGCAGTTGACCTTTCCCCCCTCCAGATAATCGAGGAATAACATTTGTGTTACAGTTTAACATGACCTCTGCCTCTACAGCGCTTTTTAGATTACCTTCCCAAAATGGCTGCTGACACCTCCTCGAGTGAGGCAGGAGTTAAGAAGGGAGGGGGAGGAGAGAGGAAAGGGAGCTTATTATGAGCAGCTGAGCAGCCAGGCTGCGGTGCCCTTTTCAGTGTGCAACTATTAAGGGGGGATTTAAAAACAGGGATGCAACAGTGATGTGGGTAGCACACAGGTTACGTGGGAATCAAAGGTTAATGGATTGACTGTTACCTGGATATGAAACTTAATGCTGACCGATACACAAGGGAATTGCTTTGCTGCTGTATTCTTTTCAAAGAAACCAAATTAAAGAGCTAATTTATTCTGGTATAACAGTGTGTGTGATGGAGGTGATTTTTATATAAAATCAATGAGACATTCACCTTTTTACATTCACAACAGATAGACTGTTGGAGGAGAAGCTGTGACAAGAGACATCTAAATCTTAAGGATTTTGGGTCTAGGACGTGCAATCAAAGCACATTTTCTAATATATTGTGCTTTACAAAATGGACAAGGATAAGTTGGTAAAATGTGGTATGGATCCTATTACTGTTAGGTGGATTAAGAACTGGTTGGCAGATCGCGTTGAAAGGGTGCTTGTAAATGGCTCATCATCTTCTTGGAGAGGAGTGACAAGTGGAGAGCCTCAGGGATCTGTCCTGGGCCCTGCTTTGTTCAACATATTCATAAATGATTTGGATGAAGGAATAGAGAAGGTACTTATTAAACTTGCAGATGACACTAAACTGGGAGGGGTAGCAAACACACCAGAAGACAAAGCCAGAATACCGGATGATCTTGCCAGGCTAGAAAACAGGAGTAAAATGGATTAAATGAATTTCAATAGTGATAAATGTAAAGCTCTTCATCTAGGTAAGAAAAATCATGTGCATCATTATGGGATGGGCGAGAGTTGCCTTGGCAGTCGTTCATGTGAAAAGGATCTGGGGGTCTTAGTAGACCAGACGCTGATCATGTCAGCAGTGTGACGGGGTGGCTAAAAAGGCAAGTGGGATTTGGGGCTATATTGAAAGAAGTATGGTGTCCATACATACATACATAAGACTTCACTGTTTCCAGCCATAGGCCATTACAATGCAATCAATATCATATCAGTTGATATGAAAACAGTAAAAGAATTAGAACAATACATGCGGTAGTCCATAGATAATAAAAGACAATAAGAATTCAGGTTTCTAGCTCTCTGGTGGCATAAGTTTGGCTCGAATTTTCCTTGTGGCTAATGCAAATAGGGAAACATTATAACTAATTAGGGGGTTGGTATCCGATAATAAAAAGACTATTTTGTCCAAATTCATAGGGAAGTTCTGGCCACTCAAGCGTCTCTCAATATATTTGGTTCTTGGCTCCAAGTATAGTGGACAATCCAAAACATAATGATAAAGGTCTTCAACAGCAGGTTCTCCACAAATACACAGGTGAAGGGCAAAAGGTACACCAGAAAAACGGCCTGAGAGTAGGGCTGATGGCATAACTTGAAAGCGTAAATGAGCAAACGCCATTCGAAGTTTTTGTACAGAAATGGTTACTAAATAGTCTGATCTGAGATCTGAGATGTTTAAACAAAGGAGAAAAGTTAGATTTTGTTATTGTTTGTCTATCCAGTATGGCATCAGTATTAAAGATCCAGTCTCTCAGATTAGACCCATATATGGTGTCCAGATCATGCGAGGTGATGTTACCACTTTACTTCACTCTGGCTAGATCTCACTTGGAGTCCTGTGTTCAGTTTTGGGCATCAGAACTGAAGAAAGATATGGAGAAACTGGAGCGTGTCCAGAGGAGGGCTATAAAGATGGTGCGGGGTTTGGAGTCCAAGTCGTATGAGGAAAGGTTGAGGGAGCCTGGTCTGTTGAGCCTGGAGGGAAGGGGACTAAGCGGTGATGTAATAACCATCTTCAAATACTTGAAGGGCTGCCATAGAGAAGATGGGGCAGAGTTGCTTTCTGTTGCCCCAGAGGGTTCGACCCCAGAGGGTTGGAATTAATTCAAAAGAATTTTCGGCTAAACATCCACAGGACGTTTCTGACAATTAGAGCAGTTCCTCAGTGGAACAGGCTTCCTTGGGAGGTGGTGGGTTCTTCCTGCTTGGAAGTTTTTAAGCAGAGGCTGACAGAAATGCTGATTTTATGAACTTAGGCAGATCATGAGTGGGTGGGCAGGAAGTGATATGTCAGTGTTTGTCTCTTGTGGCCTTTCCTTGCATACCCAGGGAATTGCTGATCGCCACTGTGGGATGGAAGGTGAATTTCCTGCAGGCCAGGCTGGGGATCACTGGGGCATGAAATTGGGGTCACTGTGGCTGGGCAGGTAGTTTGAGTTCCTGAATTATGCAGGGGGTTTGACTAGATGACCTTGGATGTTCCTTCCAACTCTATGATTCCATGACCCATTTTTCTGAATTTAATGCAAAAAACCCCCCATTCTGACCTATTATGCATGGCAGTAGCCATGCTGTACTGCACTGTTGCTGGTTTCCTGTGTGTGTGGGGGGGGGGCAGCATGCCCCACTGCTTCTTGTGTACAAATGGGGGAATATTTCTCCCACCAGACACATTCCATCCCGGAGTTCTGAGTGTGCACATGCAAGCGGGGCGGTAAGGTTCCACCATGCTTTGCTGCAGCGGGGCATGCGTGTTACTTTCACAATGGTGGATTGAGTCATAATGCAACCCCACCTTCATTGAACTCTCTGGCTCCCTGGATCCTGCGGTGACACCCAACATAGAGGAGGAATCAGCCTAAGAGGGAAGAAGTAGCCTCAATAAAAGCAGGTGGTGCATGCAGAGCACCAAGGAACTCACACACATGCAAGATAAAGGCAGGCCCAAATGTAGCTGAGAGTGCATGTGTAGAATCCCAGAGAACTGTTGAGGGAAAATTTTACCATCGGGCTGTGGCTGGTGTGGTAGCCCCCAAAACAAAACGTTTGATGTGGTTTCTTGTGTATAATAAAGAAACTAGGAAGCATGTGATGGGTAGGTCAATAGTGAAAGTGGCACACAAAATGGAACATTGGAAGACTCCCAGGACGCAAACAAGAACGATACTGACTACATATCATTTTAAAAGATCCAGAGAGTAGCTCAGCAGTGGAATCTGCTTCCCAGGGAGGTGGGGAGCTGGACAGAGACTTGCTCTGGATGCTTTAGGCTGACCCTGCACTGAACAGAGGGTTGGACTAGATGGCCTGGATGGCCCCTTCCACCTCCATAACTCTATGATTCTACCTATTAACAAGGCGGTCTGGCTACTAACACCAGTAAATGCTGAGGCAGCTGAACTGTATAGCAGCACACGTAGGACAGAATGTCGCTTCCTGCAGGATTCATTGAGAATTACTCTAAAGCTACAGTTCAGTGTGTGTGTGTGTGTGTGCAGCATTAAATTCTCCACATGCCTAGGAATCTGTGTTTGCAGAAAAAAACGTCACCAATTCCGAGACTTTCTAGTGAATTCCTCCTTGTCATGGTTTTGAAAAGGATACCCAACATAACCCACTTGAAACCACCAGCCATCCTCTGAGCCAATGCAGCCTTTCCAAAGGAGAAGTAGAACATGTGTAAAAAATTGCTTGTGTTAGGAGGGAAGTTGTTACTGGCCTGACGAGATTAACCACGGTAATTGACACTGCTGTTTTTTTAAAAGGCCCTGTATGCCATGCTTTGCAGGCGGCAGTAATAAATAATGTGCACTTAGCTGCACCGTTGGTCATTCACAGCAACCTCCCCCTATTCAGGGAAGATAAATGTGATTTAAATTAATAGCTAGTCCTAAATAACTCCTCAGCTGGTAAACGATCCATTTATCTGGCCCAGACAGGCAGTGTCCTTTGATTCATGGCTCCCCCTTTACTCTGTGAAGGGTGCCTACAAAAATTGTTATTACTTTTTAATAAAGTGTAGCCTTCAGTCTTCCATCATTTATCAGGAACGGAGGCTCTCTGACAAACGGAAATATCTTACCAGTGGGATGAATGAGTGGGACCGGTGGGACGCATTTCTCAACAAAAATAATCACTGGCTCAACAATATCATAAAAGTCAGCTTCTTAAGTACCCTCAAATAAATATATGCATCTGAAAGACAGCAGCCTTGATGCATTCATTGAACTTTTTGAAAAGAAAGGAAGGAAAAGAAATGCAAGTAACGGTTCCGATGTTCACTCTCAGGGCACAGGGAATGTTCTTATTTGCATTCTCTTTCTTTGCAACAGGGAGAAAAACTGATTGAGACACTGGCAAATGGCCCATACTAGATAAAGAGCTTGTAACAAAGGTCCCAGTTAATTCATAAGCAGGAGACAGGCCTATCCAGTGTTCATACCAGAAGGTGTAGGGAAAACAAGAAGCAGGGCAGGCAATGGGAGCCGGAGGATGCAATTAATCTGTTTGTAAGGATTTCTAATATTATGAGGGTCAAACCATTTCTGTGACAGACCATCATTAATAACCACTGTTGGGGTTGGGAGGGCTCTTGTCTTGTCCCCCCTCGGCCCCATGTTTCAGCCAGTCTACCTACGAGTATTCCTCGGAACCTCCTCTCTCACTGTTTCCAAACCCTGGTTCAAACTTGTAGTCTACCAGCAGTGGACAGAGACTTTCCTTAACACAAGAAACTCAGAAGAGCACCTTTTCTAGCAGAATGGCTCTCTGGGATTCAGCCGACGAAGCTGGAGAATGATTTGGAACTCTGAGCTTTCTTGGTTTTGAGCATGGATGAAGAAACCTTCAGTGCAAACATCAGGCTAACTTACTTTGACCAACTCTTCAGTTACTCTTGGATTAACCTCTAAGGAAAAATGGATAGTAGGATTTAAAAACTGCAACACTTTGAATTTGCCAGCAATTTATATGCTTGATGAGAGGCATACAGATTAGACCCTGCACATAGGGTCTGGAGTTGTTGCAGATGAGCGCATGGGTCAATTCCCCTGGCAAAAATGGCTGCTTTTGAGGATAGATGCTCTGGCCTTATGCCCTGCTGAGGTCCAAAGCCTTCAAGAATTCCCCAGCGTCCAGATATGCTCCAACTGAAAATGTAGCAGAAATTAGCTGTTTATATAGCCTTGCAAAAATGACATAAACGGCTTCTGAAACTTTGCCAGCCTGTGACTGGCCACAGCCAGGAGCCTGGAAGTTCCCTGTGCCCAGAAGCCATTCTCTAGTCGATGGGGACTGGTACGACTCCAGCCTCCCACTGGAAGGAGGGCCTGTGTTTCCTGTGCAGCCGTAGAGAGCCAGGAAATCACACCTTCATTTCCTTTTCAATAATCAAACTTTCAAGAGTCTTTAAAGGTTTTCTTTTTGAATTTCAGATTAGGATTTTTCTACATGGCATGCTTTTCAGGTGCTGAAGTTTATGAACTCCAAAATAGTGCCTGGAAATAATTGTTAACACTCTCCCCCCCCCCCCCAAAAAAAATCCAGCATAATCAGCATGCCCTGTAGAAAACTCAGCCCTGGTGAAGTTTGTATTTGTCGTGTGCACCTCTGTTTGATGACTCACTCCAGTGTTCCCCACTTCCACATGACTTTGCCTCCAGGCTGGCCCTCTCCAGGGCCTGGCCTACGTTAGGCTGCCATTGCCCTACTTTAAGGGAATGTGGGTATTTTCTGCATTCCATTAAGTGATCTGGGAGCCAACGGGGCAATCCTATCTTCCTGACTCCCCCCCCCCCCCGGTGGGGACCAGTCCTGCCGCTGAAATATGTACCCTATGAGGTCACAAGAAGTGGTGGAGCATGCCCTGGAGTTGTGCCACTGGTGTGGAAGTACCCTCAGAGATGCTGGTTGTTCTCCTTGGATCCAAGAATTTCTCCACGTTGTGATGGTAACTATAGTTGTCCCCGCTTCTTCAGCCCTACTTTAATTCAAAAGAATTTTCGGCTAAACATCTGGAAGAAGTTCCGACTCAGGCCCTTGGTAATCCCGTGGGCACCATTGGGGCCTATGTTGAGCCAAGCGCCTTTGCCAGGAGCCTGTCTGGATCCTCCCCTGACATACGGAAGGGAATTTTTTTTAATTTCCAATAATGCAACCCCACCTTCTTGGGAAAAAATGCCCCACACCGCTGCAAAGCATGGCAGAACCTCTCTGCCCCTGTTGCCTTGTCGAGAGGCACAAATCTGGGGTGGGCCGAGTCCAGTGGGCAAAATGCTCCCCTGTCTGGACCCGGGAAGTGGTAGGGCAAACTGCCCTGCCCCAGACACCCAGCAGCAGCCCATTGCAGTGCTGCCCGTGTGGAATAGGTCACAGCCTAACATGCCTCACAGTGTCGTTGCGAGAGTAAAAGAGTGGAGAATCTTGAATGCCTCATAAAAATGGTGGGCTCAATTTATGCATACCCTGCCTTTCTCCCCAAAGCACGTCATCCTAAGTATGTTACCTGACCAAAGTCAACTAATGAGCTTCATATTAAAGTGGGGGTTTGACCTCCGATGGTCTAGGTCAGACCTCAACTATCTGTTACCCCTCACTGATTTTCAGAAATGTCCTAGATGGACAAAGCTCAGTAGGACTGGATTCACACATGCCGGGTCAGACTGCCACACTGGAATCAATAGGATCTGAGTATGTAGAATGACACGCTTGGTTCTTTCATAAACCAATGGTTTTATTCAACACTTCATCATTTTATTTTTTTCTACGACACGTTTGTAAAATTCAAGACAAGAACATTTATATGCACAAATCCAAAGTGTCTCTCCTGTCGGGTTAGGATAAAATGCACGAGCGGAGCTTACCTGTGTGCACCAGGAAACAAGTGGCCACTGCCACAGACAAAACATTTTTAATTAATTAATATATTTCTAATTAAATTTCTATTCTGCCCCTCTCAGTATTACCAGCTAAATGCAGTTCACATAATGTAGTAAACAGAGTAAGGCAGGATCCTAGAAGCCATTTAAAGAGTTAAAAAAACATTTTAATCTGCATCAACCAAAAGATTATAGTTTCTGCATCCCCCCCTCCCATTCAGGGGTGGGTGAATCTTAGGGAAGGTCCAGTCAGATGGTGTCAATTAGATGTCTACTGGCCCCGACCAAAAGACAGGCAGAAGAGTCAATCTATCACCAAGACTGGAATAACAAGGAATTCAGTGAAGTAAATGCAATGTGAGAAGGATTCAAATCTTAAAATTGCAGTATAAATAACAACAAAATCAAGTAAAAAAATCAAAGATTTTTCAGTTATGTGAGGAGCAAACGTAAAGTAAAGGAGGCAATAGGCCCACTGTTGGGTGCGGATGGACGTTTGTCCATCCGCACCCAACAGTGGAAGATGCAGAGAAAGCAGAAAGGCTTAGTGCCTATTTTACATCTGTTTTTTCCCACAGGTCAAAGTGTTTAGGCACATCTAGAGATGGCCGTAGCCAAAGGATAGTGTCTGGGTGGCAGTTTAACATGGATAGAGAGGTTGTCGAGAGGCATTTAGCTGCAGTGGATGACTTCAAATCCCCTGGTCCAGATGAAATGCACCCGAGAGTGCTCAAAGAACTTTCCAGAGAACTTGCACAGCCCTTGTCCATCATCTTTGGGACCTCTTTAAGGACTGGAGATGTCCTGGAGGACTGGAAGAGAGCAAATGTTATTCCGATCTTCAAAAGAGGGAGGAAGGATGACCCGGGAAACTACAGACCAGTGAGTCTGACCTCTGTTGTGGGGAAGATAATGGAGCAGATATTAAAGGGAGCGATCTGCAAACATCTGGAGGACAATTTGGTAATCCAAGGAAGTCAGCATGGATTTGTCACCAACAAGTCCTGACAAACCAACGTGGTTTCCTTTTTTGACCAAGTAACAGGTTTGCTGGATCGGGGAAATTCGGTTGATGTCATTTACTTGGATTTTAGTAAAGCTTTTGACAAGATTCCCCATGATGTTCTGATGGATAAGTTGAAGGACTGCAATCTGGATTTTCAGATAGGTAGATAGGGAATTGGTTAGAGAACCGCAATCAAAGAGTTGTTGTCAATGGTGTTTCATCAGACTGGAGAGAGGTGAGTAGCGGGGTACCTCAGGGCTCGGTGCTCGGCCCGGTACTTTTTAACATATTTATTAATGATCTAGATGAGGGGGTGGAGGGACTACTTATCAAGTTTGCAGATGACACCAAATTGGGAGGACTGACAAATACTCCGGCAGATAGAGACAGAGTTCAACGAGATCTGAACACAATGGAAAAATGGGCAAATGAGAACAAGATGCAATTTAATAAAGATAAGTGTAAAGTTCTGCATCTGGGTCAGAAAAATGAAAAGCATGCCTACTGGATGGGGGATACGCTTCTAGGTAGCACTGTGTGTGAACGAGACCTTGGGGTACTTGTGGATTGTAAACTAAACATGAGCAGGCAGTGTGATGCAGCGGTAAAAAAGGCGAATGCCATTTTGGGCTGTATCAACAGGGGCATCACATCAAAATCACAAGATGTCATAGTCCCCTTGTATACGGCACTGGTCAGACCACACCTGGAGTACTGTGTGCAGTTCTGGAGGCCTCACTTCAAGAAGGACGTCGATAAAATTGAAAGGGTACAGAGGAGAGCGACGAAGATGATCTGGGGCCAATGGACCCTATGGGCCCTATGAAGATAGGTTGAGGGACTTGGGAATGTTCAGCCTGGAGAAAAGGAGGTTGAGAGGGGACATGATAGCCCTCTTTATGTATTTGAAAGGTTGTCACTTGGAGGAGGGCAGGATGCTGTTTCTGCTGGCTGCAGAGGAGAGGACACGCAGTAATGGGTTTAAACTTCAAGTACAACGATATAGGCTAGATATCAGGAAAAAGTTTTTCACAGTCAGAGTAGTTCAGCAGTGGAATAGGCTGCCTAAGGAGGTGGTGAGCTCCCCCTCACTGGAAGTCTTCAAGCAAAGGTTG